>NC_056726.1:698361616-698661616 GCF_019279795.1 Protopterus annectens | reverse complement strand
GAGAAAAAGAGAAGGCAGTGGGGAGATTACTAGTTGAAGGTGTCGGCTGGAGGGATCGGGGGTTGTGTTGTTTAGCTAGTGATAGTATGGTTTGGGTGAAGTGTGTGTTGAATGAGGTAGCAATATTTTCTGAGGAGTGAGGGATGTTAGGAGGAGGGGTACTGACTTTACCTGGGTGGAGGATGGAGTTTATGGAGGATCAGAATTGTTTGGGGCTGTGTTGTGAGGAGTCTAGGGCAGACTGGTAGTACTGGAATTTGTCCTGTTTTATTAGCTTTTTGACTCTATTGCGTAGTTCTAGGAATGTTTGTCTAGCTGCGGGGGTTTTGGTTTTGCACCAGTGCTGCCAGGCTTTATCCCTGTTTTTCATTTCTGACTTAGTGGTTTTCTGTAGCCATGGGGAGGGTTGTGCCTTGGTTCTGGAAAATCTTATGGGGGCATGGTAATTAAGGATGTTCAGGAAGGTAGTATTAAAAAATTCAACTGCGTCATCTAGACTGAGGTACTTTAGAGCATGCCAGTTACATTCTTTGAGGGATGAGATGAATGTGAGTGGGTTAAAGTTTATTTTTTTACGTATTTGACGATAGATGACAGGTTTAGCTTGGTACAGGTATTTTTTGAGTAGGAATGTTGGGGAGTGATCACTGAGGCTATCTGATAAGCAGCCTGTTATATATGACTGGGGGTTCTTACTGACTAGTATCCAATCCAGGGTAGTGTGTTTGCTGGAGTTTTTATTTATCCTTGTTGGTGACTGGATTAGTTGGGTGAAGCCATGAAGGTGTACATGATGGGTTGGATTGTTGCCAGAACAGGATTGCCCATCAATATTGAAATCACCTAAGATGATAGTTTCTTGGGGGAGATGGTGGGAAGACCAGCTGAGGAGGTTTTCTAGTGGAGGGATGTTTTGGCCAGGTGGGAAGTAGCATCCAATTATGCTGATGGTTTTGTTTTGGTTATTATACTAGTCACTCCATGAAAAATTTCAGGGGTTACTCTACTAGTTACCAACTACTAAGTAAGACTTATCTATCACACAGCCAGCTGCAAGTAAGATGCATTTTCCCCAGCTGGTTTAACTAGTTTCAATATACTTGCATTACTGATTGCTGGGTTGTCCGTTTTTAAATCCTTTTCTGCTATTTTCTATTTTGGATTTTTATTGCTGTTACTGGGTTATGCCGCGGTCGTATGGCGGTAGCATTGTTACCACACAGCAAGAGGTTCCCCCGTTCTATTCTCAGCGTGGCTTGGGAGTGCCTTCTGTGTGGAGTCTGCATGTCCTCCCCACGGTTGGGTAGCGTTCGAAAGACATGCATGCATAAATGGTCGTGCCTTCGTTGAAGGCTGGGCGTCGAACTGGTACCTCAGCGTTTTGTAAAAATCTACTGCCAATCATTAGTGGACCAGAGTTCCGCTGTGGCGACCCCTTACCGGGAAAAAGCAGAAAGACAGATAAACATTGATGTTACTGGGTTGACTTTTCACTTTTGCTTTTTTGCATTTGGATGATATACCTGTTACAGTACTGTTTTCTAGTAGTGTACTTTTTTCACTTTTACTGTTTATAGTGAGTATAGTAGCTGTTCCACTGTATTTGCTACTTGAGAGAATTGCTACTGTTTCCTGCAATTGAATTGATGTGTACTTTTAAATGGATTTACTTTTGTATAGCTTTCATATATTCTACTGTCTTTTGCACTTTTACTATTCTGATAGTTATCTTAGTTAGTTATTTGATATTTCACTGTTGTACACTGTATGGCTGCACTTTTCTGCTAGCACACTGTTTGGTATCTAGACTGTTAATCCTCTCAAGACTGCTGTAGCTGTAGGAAATTGTTGCCTTGTCTATTGGTAGACTGTTTCCATGCTCATATTTTGTCTCATAAGCAGTTGTTTTTGTGTTTAATTCTCCACCTGCAAGCTATCATTATTATTATTAGCTGTTTATGGCATTAGCTCCTTCATTGCACCTACCCCTAATTGTTACCTTAATCTGTCCCATATTTTGCTAACTTACCTTACAAATTAAGCCAAGCAATACCACTGGAGCGACTTAATACTAATTTAGAGTCCGAAAATTAATAATCACCACACCAAGCTTAACTCTTAACTTAAATACCTAACTAACATTACCACTATCACCTTAGACACTAAACTTTAAGCTGTATTTTATATATACTACAGCCTTTATTAAACCAATTGCTTGCTTAAGATCAAAAGTGCTCCTTGTAATGTAGCTTTAATACGTTTCACCTGATTACTCTATATGAAATAATGAAAACATCCAAATACTTCAATCTCTCAACGTACGTCTATTTATTCATGTTGTTTATTCTTTTTGTAAACCTTCTTTAACCTATTTCTGAATTTCCTATGTCAGTAATACATTACAAAACAACAAATTATATTTTATCATGGGTTTGATCATAGTTGGCTCTACAGGAAGGGCTCACCCAGACTCTGCTACAGTGTGCTGTGAGGGAAAGGTTAGTTTGTTTTTTATTTGTTGTATTTTGTACTACTTTATTGCCTTTTTATATGTTGTATACTGTGATTTGTTTCTTTACACTGTGTTTTACTTGTATTCTGCTTTTAATTGCATATTAAAACATGAAAAGAGACCACAGCTCTGTCTCTTGTGAGTCAGACAGAAATTAGAACAGGTCAGTTAAGGTTAATCATCTGTGAACTGAGGGGGGTGGAACTAGGAACTAAACCTTCTATTTAAGGGGTAAAATATAACATTTCAAAGCTTTACTGGAAAGGCTCACCCAGACTCTGCTACGGTTTGCTGTGAGAGAAAGGTTTGTTTACTTTTTATTTGTTGTATTTTGTATTACTTTATTGCCTTTTTCTATTTTGTGTATTGTGATTTGTTTCCTTTACACTGAGTTTTACTTGTTTTCTGCTTTTAACTGCATATTAAAACTTGAAAAGAGACCACAGCTCTGTCTCTTGTGAGTCAGACAGAATTTTTTTCTCACCCTCCCACCCGGTTACTGTTGTGTTCTTAAACACCACTGTCTTTCTAGTTGCCTGCCCCTTATGTTAATTTGATCATGTATCTCATTTCCTCTCTGCTTTTACTGGCTGGTATGAGTAAACATCAAATTATCATTTTGTGAAATTACTCCCCTTCAACTATTTTAATGTACTGACCATCCTGCTGTATTCCATAGTACCAGAATACAAAAGTGACCAGCCCCTTTCAATCTATCTTGCTGTTTTAAAAATAGTGACTACTAAAACTTAACTTTTTAGACAGGTGAAAATTAAGTTACCTACTTTCACATCGAACTCCTCTAGTGCACAATGCAGTGTTTAAAATAAACCATTTTTTCATCTTACCTTTAAGCATCTATTGCAAGACCACCAGTTATTGGAGAGCCCACATTTTGCCTCTCAGTAGTTATCTTTGGATTAATGCTTCTGTTTTCTCCTGGTGAGAGAAGGAGTGCAATTACATTATTTCCTAGAGACTGCTGATTACCAGAAAGCTTAATAACTGCTTTATAAGTGACAGCTTGGATCCTGGTGAGAGTAGGAGCAGAGTGCATTGATTCCTGACTCTTTCTGGTTGGAGAGTGAGTGACTGTCTGTGCTTAATCTACTTGATTGATCTGGTTGCTATTTGAGGCATCTACCAGGAAAAGGCTATAAGCCTGCAGAGCCTTGTATAATCTGGAACAAGTCTGTGGATCCCGAAACAGGTCATGGCCTGCTTCTCTTCTTGGGATTGGTGGTAACATTTTGCTTCTGGTGAGAGAAGAAGCAAAGGAGTATTGTATCCCAACAGAGTGAAGCTCTGCTGAGACCAGCATTAGTAGTAGCCAGGCACTAGCCATTCATGTGACAACCCTCTTTTCATCATTCTTGACAAGCTAGTTCTTTATTTTTGAGTAAGTTCTGCTTGATTTCTTTCTAACATCAGAATATCTGCCTAAATACTTCAAACTTAAATTTTCAGGGTCTACATCCCCTCAAGTGCTTGGCAGTGCTCTGTACAGACCCAGACACCTTGAGTGACATTTTTCCTGTAAAAGGAATATATAAGGAAACAGCTCCGGTACTTAGTAATAATGAACATCCCTCCTGGCATGTTGACAGGTCAGTTCCCTGTGCTTTCTAATATTAACCTGGTGAACTTGGGTATTCTGAGACACTGTAGCAAATGCCTCATGTACACAGACAAACCACTCCTCTTACCTCACAACACTCAGACTTGTGAGAGATGCACTTATATATCCAAATTGGAAGCCATGCACTCTCAAGCCAAGACCGGAATAGCTGGTCAGGAGGAGAAGGTCAACACCTGCACCACACCACATGCAACACATAGCCCTCCAGAACACTAACCATCACAGCTCTCACATAAAAACACAAACCACACACCCACCTTCACGGAGGCTCTCAATAGAAATCTACCCAAACAGCAGAGACCTCCAAGGCAGAAATGCACTCAACCACCACAGCACAGCACAAACCACAAGACACATAGCTCACCTACACAGTGTGCCTCTCAACCTAAGCCCCTAAAGCATAATAGCTTGCCCAATGCACTAATAATAGGTGACTTGATAGTGAGGCACATTGATGTCCCACTCACTAGGTTGAATAAGGAAAAAGTAACAGTCAGCTCTCTATGAGGTGCCAGAATCCAACACATAACACACACACTCATGTCACTCCACAACAAGTACAAGTATGACTCTGACACTGTCCATGTGGGTGTGAATGACCTGAGATGCACCTCCCTGGACTACTTGAAAAGAGACATGGAGGAGGTCTTGGATCATGTGGCCCAGGCAGGTATGACCCTAGCCCTGAGCAGCATCCTGCCATTGCCCAGAATGATACCACAGTGCAAGCAGAAAATGATTGACTTCAACAATTGACAAAGTTTCTGGTGTCATTCTAAGGGGATCCAGTATGTGTCTGCTTGGGTTGACATGATTGACAGACCTTGATGCTTTGCCAGAGATGGCCTGCATCTGTCACCTGTGGGCTTCCAGATACTGGCTAAGGCTCTTGCCACCCCTATAGTGCTTTTTTTAGGCAATTTTCCTAAGATCAAATTACCACCATAACAGCTATAAATAAATGCAATCTGAGGGTCATGCTGCTCAACGCTAAAAGTCTAAATCTCAAGATGTACTTGCTCAAAGCACTCCTCAAAATGGAGAACATCGACATTTGCGCTGAAATGGAGACCTGGTTTAAAGCAGCAGAAAGCACCCCTGCACTACCAGGCTATAACTCTTTCCATACCTTTCAGCCCCAGAGCATGGAACAATGCTCCAAAGATGGTGGTGTCTCCATATTCATAAAGGATAAACACACCTCCAGACTAGTAGCCCAGCATAACGCATCTGAGATACTTCTGGTGCAACTAACATTGGGTAAGATGGCGACTCAGGTCGTAGCCTGCTATAGGTCCCCAACCATGTTCCAAGACTCTCACTCCACGTTCCTAAGCACCCTGGAAACTATTAGGGTCCAACTCAATACTCTCATACTTGGTGACTTCAATTACTCCTCCATCAACTGGGAAAACTACTCATGCACCAGTACACTGGCCCAACGCTTCCTGGAAGTTATCATTTCCAATGCCCTGGACCAGCTCATTCTTACCATCACTAGAGGAAGCAACATCCTTGACCTGGTTATTACTAACATGGGCAACTGTTGCTCTACACCAATAGTCAATTCCTCCCTGGTTAGATCCAATCATAAACTAATCACCATGGAAATCCACATCTCACCCCCCGCCCCGCAAAGGTAACCACCATGAAAAACTTCTCCAAAGCTGACTTTGTGCTCCTAAAAACAGAGGTGGCTAACTTCATGGGACTCATGCCAATGGAAAATAGATGCATGACTGCCGAATCATACACCAGTGCACTGTAGGCACATGTACAATAATGCACAGAACTAGCCATACCCAACAGACGCTCTCCTCCAAAAAAAAGGAAGCCAATCTGGTGGTCCCCTGCCATTAATAAACTCTACAACAGAAGAATGAAACTGTTGCAGAGAAAGGTGACATCCCAAGAATGGAAAAACTCTCTTACTAGCCTCAACAAAAAGTTGAGATCCCTCATCAAAACCCTTAAAGCCAGATATGAAGGCAGAATTGCGGCAGACACTAAAACAACCACAAAGCCTTCCATAGTTATATCAGGAATCTCCACAGCAATACCCAGGTTTGCTCTGAGTTACTTCAATATGGTACCTCCTATACTGAGCCAACAGATATTGCCAACATACTGGCCGACAGATTCAGTGCCAACTTTACCCCTCTCCCCCCCAAAGGACCAATCACAATACCGGTGGAATGCCAGGCACCCAGCATTACTGCAGCACAGGTTAAAGCTGCATTGTCCAAGGCCAAGAATACAGCTTCCATGGGACCTGACAATATCCCTGGATGTGTTCTACATGAACTACAAAGTGAAGTGGCACCACATCTGTGTGCCCTGTTCAATCACAGCCTCACCTCAGGCTTTGTGCCTACTGAATGATGCACTGCTGCAGTCATCCCTCTCCATAAAGGGGGAGTGACTACAGACCCTGGGAATTATTGCCCCATTAGCCTGATGAGCCTGATATGTAAGGCTATGGAGCGCATCATCATGGACCTAATTAACAAGGATATAGGGAATCTCCAAACTCTAGATTCCATGCAATTTGGTTTTGTGAAAGGTAGATCATGCCTCCTCAACCTGGTTGACTTCTTTGAGTCACTCACCAGAGCTGTGGATGAGGGGAAGGCAGTTCATACAGCCTACCTCGATCTGACCAAGGCCTTTGATACCATTGCCCACTCAGAAATTATTGATAAACTCACCAAACTAGGCATCAACCCCTAAATCACTAGGTGGGCTGCAAACTGACTCACAGATAGAACCCACAGTGTGAAAGTAGTGGACTCCAAGTCAGACTGCCGACCAGTCACGAGTGGAGTCCCACATGGATTGGTCCTGGGTCCTCTTCTGTTTGGCATCTATTTCTCAGAAGTCCGGGCCAAGACAGAGGGACTCTGGCTGACCACATTTGCAAATGACTGCAAGCTGGGAGCCATTATTAACTCCCCAAGTGATGTAGACAGCCTACAGAAAGGCCTCACTGAGACAAATGACTGTTGTTGAAACCATGGCTTTAAGCTTAATGCCAAAAAATGCGTTGTTATTCCCTTTGGGAAAAACTCAGTTCCCACTAATTACTACATCGATGGGAGCCCACTGAACACTGAAGGTGTTATAAGAGATCTAGGGGCACAGGTTGACAGCAACCTCTCCTTTGACCACCACATTGCCACTGTGGTCAGAAAGTCCTTCTATGTGGCACATCTCATTACCAAGGGTTTTGCATCCAGGAAGAAAGCCGTCATCATCTCTCTCTACTCTTCCCTCATTAGGCCAATCATCAAGTATAATGCCCCATTTGGCATGTATCTCACTAGACACATGCAACAGCTGGAAAGGCCAGGAAAGTACCTCATGAAGAGGATCCTAGGCCTTAAACAGATGTCCTACACAGGCAGACACAAAAATCTCCAGCTATTCTCTGTCTCATCTCGTCTACTAAGAGGCGTCTATGCTTGACCTACAAAGCCATGTCTGACCCAGCTCTGTTAGAAATGCTACATCTAAAGAAATCCCAATCCCTCTGCACCACACAATCCAGAGACCTCAACCTCATTACCACATTCAACAGAACATGCTGGAGGGACAGGTTCATAACCCAGAGACTGCCCATGCTATGGAACAGACTTCCCATACATGTCAAGCGGAGCACCTCACTGGCACTCTTCAAGAGAAATCTTGATGAGTAGATGGGAAATAGAAAATTCACCCCGGGGATCACTTCAGTGGCTCCACTTGATAGAGGTACTGGGAAGTAACATCGGTTGGCACGATGCCAGGGCACTTCTATGAGCTAGGCTTGTAAAGGCTCCAGGGCCATTAGCCTAGTACACACCTATGAACCTATGAACCTATAAATACATTATTTAATACCATTTGATTTCTGGTTTCCATTATTATATTGTATTAAAGACTTAAATGCCGGATTAATGAATGCCAGCACCAAGAGCATACAATCTGTATTCAAGAACATCCCTACACATTGTTTTGTGCTTTCTAGTTATTACTTTTAAAGTGTAAAACTCCTTTACACAAGGGCCTCCGGCTGACAGGGCCTTCCTAGTTGAATTATGAAATGAATGAATGAGTAAATGAATTTATTTAAAGCATGCTGAAAAAAAACAGTATATCCTCTTATGTATCCATATTTAAGAAAAGTATGCAGGGAAGTATATTATGTGTATGAGACTAACATACCCATAGCCTAATACCTAAATAATAAAACCATAGCTGAATAACAAACCCATAGCCTAACATGCTACATGGATAAAACATTTGTGTGCAATATGTCATTGTTGTTTTACATCAACTCTCTCAATATCTCACTTCATACATCTCTCTCTGCACTAGGAAAACTGTGAACTGTAACTTTATGGCATATATTGGTGGTGGGTAAGTTTACATATGTGCTTCTCTTATTTATTATAGTACTGTCTTTTGCATATCCTTATATTTGTACTGAGTCTATTCCTGCTGTTGTATTTGTTGTGTTTCTGCTGTAAATAGAGCTTTCACATTTGTTTTACTTTGTTTACTTTTTTGTATCTTATTTTTTTATTTAATTTAAATTTGTATTAATTTAATCTATCTTCCTTTTGTATACTGTCATTCTTATGATATGAGCTTGAGTATCGAAATTTCATGCAATGATATGCACTTTTTCCTCTGTGTTGATCTGTATGACAATAAAGTTTACTTTGACTCTGGACATCTGCCCCACACAGCTCTGAGTACTTGGAGACATGGAAATATTAACAGCATGTAAGGCAAATATATTGATGTGACAATATGACAACTGTGAACAGAGGTAATCCAGAAAGCTCTAGTCAGGTCTGGTATCTCACCTGTGACCCAGGGGTGACAGGATTAACAAGAAACGGAGTACAAATCATTAGTCCAGATAAAATCACTTTGGCTAGCAGATCTTGGGGACTCTTTCTCTGATACCTTCTCTTTGGGAGGAATAAAGATGCCTTGTTAAACTTTCAAGTAGTTTATTCAGTTAAGTATGTAGATGGATGAGTGTTCTTGTTCTAATACATTACATTCAATAGGTCAGTTATTGAAAGGCAGTTACAGAAAATGATGAGAGGGTCCAGGAGAGTTGACAGGAACAAAATCTACCACCAAATCCACAGCAACATCATGTGCAACTGAATGTATATTGCTGTCTTTCCATATATGATGTCAGAGCTTCTTAGGATGATCTTTCCACAACCACCAAACCCAGTGTCTCACTTTCCCACTCCCACCTCCGGTACTCAGCTAACCAGACTGCACCCCCCACTTTTGCAAATTTCTGGATCCGCCACTGGTATTCTTAAACAATATCTGAGGTTTAACCTGATGTCATACAACATTTCGTAAGTTACGTGTTTTTTGAAGTATTAAGTACATATGGACATTACTTATTTTCATAATTACTAAAAAACAGCTAGCAATATTTCAGTATAGTGTGATATAAACCAGCATTTTCAGTGGATTGCCATGTATCCCACACTGGTGTTCCACACCACGTATCTTGATAAAATATAGGGCTGTCATTTATGAAAATATGAACATTAATATGAAAATATGCATAATAGGTGGAGACAAAGTTTAATTTCTGCACTGCAGGACATCCTAGACTAACAATCTTAGTGTCATTTTATCAATAATTCCTTGCCTTTTCCAATACTGTCTATTCTTATCTGGTAAGTCACTTAGTTAAGGAAAACAGACCCCAAAAAATTCTGGACGCCATAAGGAGGTATGGGTGTGAACTGAAATATATAAAAAAAGTTTTAGGCTTGAGTAAGTTAAGGCCATAATATGAACAGAAGATGACTGACTTTAATAACTGGCTTAGTTTCTGATGTCATTCTAAGGGGGTGCGATATTTGTCAGCATGGAAGGAAATGGTTAACAGATCACACTGTTTTGCCAGGGATGGTCTGCACCTTTCCCCTCTATGCTTTCAAATATTAAATTAATTATTGTCTTCCCCCATATTTGTCTTTTAAGCAGTGCCAAACTACAAACACTTCCAACATAGCAAATCAAAACCAATAAAATGTAAACGTGTTACTGCTCAATGCTAGGAGTATAAAGAAAAAATGCCACTCCCTACAAGCTCTCTTTACTCTAGGGAATGATGACATCTGTGTGGTCACTGAGACATCATTTAAAGTCATGGAGAGCACACTGACAGTAGAAGGCTATAGTGCCTTCCACACGTTTAGACCAGCAACTACACAGATAGGGTATAAAGGTGGAGGTGCCTCAATTTACATAAAAAATAAATATACCTCAAGGCTGGTCAAACAGGGCAATGCACTTGAGCTTCTCCATGTTCAAAACATCATAGGCAAAATCCCATACCACCTTCTTGCAAGCTATAGTTCCCTCTCTATGAAACAGGAAAACCATAACATGTATTTAAACTTATTAAAAAGTTTCACCTTCCAACCCAATACCATATTTATGGGAGACTTTAATTACTCCACTATTAACTGGGAATCATATATGATACTAAATGTCCAAGTACAGACATTCCTGGACTTTGTAAGTACAAACTCCCTAGACCAGATTGTCAATACACCAATCAGCCATGCAAACATACTGGATCTGGTCCTCATTAATATGGGAGAGTGCCGTACTCCTCCTTTTGTAATGTTTTCTATGGTAAGGTCAGACCACAAAATGGTCTCCTCTGAAGTAAGAATAAATCCTGGAACCTCAGCTAGCCATGGAATGCTCAGGAACTGCTCAAAGGCTAACAGCCCACTACTAAGTGATAACCTGGCAAGATTTCAAGCCCCAATAAACCCTGAGAACACTACTGACTACGCAATACTGTTCAAGGAAACCCTATGCAAGCATGTTAATACTTGCACAGAGGCAACTTTAACCAGCAGGAAGAAGAACAGAACTAACTAAAAAAAAAAACAAGCCACCCTGGTGGAATCAAAACATCAATAGGCTGTATAACAGAAGGAAGAAAATCATGGGACGATGTAGGAGGTACAGCACCTAGCAGAATAAAAGCACTGTCATCAAACTAAACAAACAACTCAGAAAACAAGTCAAGTCGATCAAAGATGAATTTGAGGTAAAATTGACCTCTCAGGCTGTAGACAATCACAAGGCATTTTTTAGCTATGTCTGCAGTCTCAAAGACAATACACAATTGTGTGCAGGGATCATTCTTAAAGGAGCCACCTATACTGAGCCAGAAGATATAGCCAACCTATTGGCTGACAAACTGAGCTCCAACTTTACCCCTCTCCACCTATCAACCTTCCCTCAGAAAGTACCATCAAGTATAACTCTCACTACTGTCATTAGAGAACAGGTCCTTAATGCTCTCTCTAAGGCTAAGAATTCTGCATCAATGGGCCGAGACAATATCTCAGAATGCCGTCTAAATATTATGAAGCATGACCTTTCAGGCCCTCTGGAATTGCTAATCAACTATAGCCTCCAAACAGTCTTCATGCCTCACAAATGGATAACAGCAATAGTCATCCCTCTGCACAAAAGTGGGCAATTTATAGACCTTGGAAACTACAGACTCATAAATCCCACTAGTCTCATATGCAAAGCCATGGAAAGAATTATATCGCAAATGATCAGTAATGACATAGGAAACCTCCAGACACTGGACCCAACTCAATTTGTCTTTTTCAAGGGTAGGTCATGCCTACTCATCCTAGTGGACTTCTTTGAAAAGGTCACCGGAACAATGGATGAGGGCAAAATAGTTCACACTGCCTACCTTGACCTGGCAGAGGTATTTGACACAATACCCCA
Source organism: Protopterus annectens (assembly GCF_019279795.1). Taxonomy (NCBI): domain Eukaryota; kingdom Metazoa; phylum Chordata; order Ceratodontiformes; family Protopteridae; genus Protopterus; species Protopterus annectens. Next base: position 698,649,668 of record NC_056726.1, on the reverse strand, counting down.
CTAGGCATTGTAGATAAACTCAAAAGGTTATGCCACCCAGTGGATAGCCAGCTAGCTCACAGAGAGAAGAATGAAGTTAGAATTGGGGAGTTCACCTGTACAAAGAGGGCAGTAATAAGCAGAGTCCCTCAGGGATCTGTCCTGGGACTGCTCCTGTTTGGCATTTAATTCTCTGAAGTCAAGGCCAATGTCAGTGGCTTCTGGCTGACTAAATTTGCAGATGACTGCAAATTAGGAGCAGTCATAGACTCCTCCACTGATGCAAAATTTCTTTAGGAAGGGCTGGTACAGGCAAATAACTGATGAACTAAAATTAGACGCCAAGAAATGTATAATAGTGTTGTTAGGGAAGTCGTCCACCTCTGTCATCATATTGAAAACATGCCCCTAAGAGTTGACCCAGTAGTCAAGGACTTGGGGACACATATAGACAGTAATGTAGCCTTTGACCATCATGTGTCTACAGTAGTGAGGAAATCATTCTCTGTTGTGCAACTTATAAGCAAAGGTATGCCATCTAGGTCCAAGGGTGTCATTGTTCCACTGTATCTGGCATTCATCAGACCTGCCATTGAATACAATACCTCCTTTGGTATGTACCTAACAAGGCACATCCAACAATTGAAACTTCCACAGAGGTTCCTCACTAAAAGAATGTAGAGTGTAAGCAACATGTCCTGTGAAGATCATCTCAAGGCCCTATCCCTGTATTCTGCCTCCTACAGGATGTTGAGGGGAGATCTATTCCTGGCTTACAGGGCTTTGTCAGACTCATTCCTGATGGACCTCATGCATATCTGTAAAACAAGCAGCACCTATAGTACACATTCTAAAGACTTAAGACTTGCCTGTGATAAAATAAGACCTGGTGGAGAGACATGTACATAAGCCAAAGACTACCCCTTCTCTGGAACAGACTCCCCATCCTTGTGAAGCAGAGTTCCTCCTTAACCCAATTTAATAGTAGCTTAGACAATTACATGGGGAACAGGAAATTCATCACTGTTTAGGCACCTTTGTCAATAATGGATACAAGCAGCTTGTAAATAGTTTATTTCCCAGGTCCCTGTTTGAAAATGTTTAATCTCTCAAGCCCCTGTTTACACTTATCAAGGGTACCATAACTTGTCAGTAATTTAGGGTGCATGGCTAGGCTTAAAAAGGCCCTTGTAGTCATTAGCCTATGTATATACCTATGAACCTATAAAGAATAAGCATACACCCTCATTCATGTTTAAAAGGAATAGGCGTTTCATCGATATACTAATTGGTCATCTGAAGTTACATTTTATTATCAAGAAGAAAGGAATGTTGAAATACATACCATCAGACATTAGAGAAGGGGCACAGAAACTAGGCATCTTTTTTAAGAGGTACTCTGTATGAAAGCAAATGGTAGTTGCTTAATCACTGTTAACCGCTCTTTGATAGGGCTTTTATAGGTAGAATATTAGTGCCTGACAGCAATGATTTGAAGTTCATTACTGTGGCAATTAATTATTTAATTGTTTTTCACAATCATATAGAGGTATACAGATGCACCCAGGAAGTTATTTTCTTTTTGAGGTGCAGCCTTGTGTGTGAAAGCAAATGGCAGTCGTGTGGTCAACAATGTTAATTTACCATTAGTCTAATGTATCAGAAGGTTAATACCTTTTTGGTAAGTTTTATAGAGAATTGTGAAACAAGGTAAAAGGAAATGAAAGACCACAAAAAAAAAAAGAAGAAATAGATACATTTTGGAGAAGTATTTATGAAGATCCTGTGGAACATAGCAAAGATGCTAAATGGATAGAAGAAGTAAAAGAAAGTATAAGAAGTTCAAAGGTACAGGATATGAAACAGGATGAAGTAACAGCCAGAACGATTGCAACATAGTTAAGAAAAGCCTCTAATTGGAAAACACCAGGCCTAGATGCAGTACCTAACTTCTGGTTAAAACTATTAACATCTTTACATGAAGATTTGCCCATGATTAAAAACTATTAATATGCGCACCCCGAACAGACACCAACTTGGCTATCAACAGGAAAAATAATGATCCTACTTAACAGTGAACCTGCAAGTTACCCTAAAAATTACAGACCAGTAACTTGCCTTCCGATGATGTATATACTATACACTGGAATTGATGCCGACAGAGTTTATAGTAATTTATAAGAAAACTCAATTATGGCAATAGAACAAAAGAGCAGTAAAAGAAAGTCATATGGGACAAGGGATCATTCACTGCTAAATAAAGTCATAGTGAAGAAGTGTAAAAAAGGGAAGAATCTAAGTATGGCATGGATTGACTACAAAAAAACATTTGACGTATCCCACCTTCATGTATAAAATAGTGCTTAAAAATGTATAACATACACCCTACACTGATCGATTATATTACAGTGGCCATGAAGCAGTAGCAAACCACTTTGCAATTAAGCCAAGACAAAGGACAAATTATTATTTCAGGGATAAAGATTCAAAGGGGGGTATTTCAGGGTGACTCCCTGTCACCACTGTTATTCTGTCTTGCCCTTAACCCATTAAGCTGTCTACTTAACAGCTTAGGCCATGGCTATAATTTGTCTCTTAGAAAACACTTTTCAGCTTTTTTTTGTTGATGATTTAAAGCTGTATAGCTCATCAGATGAGGAACTGAAAGCACAACTGCAAGTAGTCAAAACTTTTTCAGATGATATAAGAACGTCATTTGGTCTTGATAAATGTGCAAAAGCAACCTTTAAAGCAGTAAAGCTGCAGCACCAAGAAAACATCAGTTTGGGACAATAATGTGATATAAAAGAACTTGAGCAAGAGGGAGTGTATGAATATTTGGGAATCAAAATCAGAATCACATTTATTGGTTAAGTATGCACGCAAACAAGGAATTTGACCCCGGTTTCATAGATTCTCCAAAATGAATTACATAAATGACATACATACAACTATTAAGAACAAGACAAATGACATACATGCAACTATGAAGAACAAGTCAAAAAAGTAAATATACATATACATATACAGTACATGCAAGGTGCAAAATGCAACTCAGTGCAAGAAATACTGAAATAAACTCTGAAAAAAAAACAAGTATTAACAATATGTAAACAATACTGCAGAAAAAGAGTACCCCAGCCTAATAAGCTGAGTTAACCATTTATGAACTTGATGGCCTGTGGAAAAAACTGTTCTTATATCTACTTGTTTTGGTGTGTGTTAATCTATAACACCTGGCTGATGGTAATAGTTCTAAAAGATGGTGGCCTGGCTATGAAGGATCGGTGATGAATCTCCCTGCACTTTTCTTGATTTTGGAATAGTACAGGTCCTGTAAGGAGGGCAACCTAGCACCAGTGATATTTTCAGCAGACCTGACTATTTGATGTAACCTATTTTTGTCATGATTAGACAGAGATCCAAACTACAATGTTATGGATGAGCTGAGAATAGACGCAATGACTGCTGTATAGAAATGAATCAGCAGTTCCTGTGGGAGGTTGAACTTCCTCTGCTATCACAGAAAGTACATTCGCTGTTGTGCCTTTTTTATGATGGACCCTACAATGGTCTTCCACTTCACGACCCGGGAGATTATAGATCCCAAAAACTTGAAGGATTCCACAAATGACACAGCAGTATTAAATATGAAGGTGGGGTAATATTGTAGTACCACTCCTAAAGTCCACTGTGATCTCCACAGTTTTAAGAGTGTTCAGTTGCAGATTATTCTGACTACGTCAAAAGGCCAGCTGCACAACCTCCCATCTGTATGCAGACTCATCACCATTCCTGTTGATAGTTGTATTGTCTGCATATTTAATAAGTTTGACAGAGGAGTCATTAGTGTAGAGCGAGAATAGCAGTGGGGAAAGCACACATCCCTGGGGGGCACCTCTATTGATTTTGTGATAGCTAGATGCAAAGTTCTCATTTCACCTGGTGTTTCTTATTGGTCAGATAATTGGTGGGCCATTGACAGGTGGAAAAAGGAACAGAAAGCTGGGAGAGTTTCAAGTGAAATTCTGGAATTATTGTATTAAATGCAGAGCTGAAGTCCACAAACAGAATCCTTGCATATGTCCCTGGATTGTCAAGATGTTGCAAGATATAGTGCAGGCCCATATTAACTGCATCATCCACTGACCAGTTCTCTCGATAAGCAAACTGAATGGGGTCCAATGAGAGAGCTGTAATGTCCTTCAAGTAAGCTAACACCAGGCTCTCAAATGTCTTCATGACCACCAATGTCAGCAATAGGTCTGTAGTCATTCAGACCTGTTATAGTGGATTTTGTAGGCACTGGAATGATTGTGGCTTGTTTGAAACATAAAGGAACTTCACACAGATCTAATGATTTCCTCAATTTCTGAGTAAAAACAGGAGCCAGTCGATCAGTAAAGGTTTTTTAACAGGAGGGTGAAACCCCATCTGGACCACCTGCTTTCTTAATTTACTGTCTTTTAAAAAAAACAATACACATCCTCCTCAGAGATACTTAATGCGAGAATGTGTGGAAGAGGGAGTCATATAAATCTGAACACTGACAGAGCTGGTAACAATGTCATTTGTAGCCTCAGGCTTATCAAACCTGAAGTAAAAAGTATTCAAGTCATCAGCCAGCTGATAATTAGCTGCAGTGTAGGGGGATGGTTTCCTGTAGTTTGTAATGTTTTATAGACCTTTCCACACAGATTCAGGATCATTGGCTAAAAATTTTTTTTTCAGCTTTTCAGAATAGTTCTTATTAACCATTTTGATTTATTTTGTCAATGTGTTCCTTGTCTGTCTAAAAAGTGTTCTAATCCTACTTCTATAGGTATCCTTCTTGGCTTGAAGAAGCTGCTTACGTTTAGTAGTAAAGAAGGGTTTGCTGTTGTTAAATTTTAACCAGCTCTTAATGGAGAGACACATATCTTCACAGAAGCTACTGTGTTTGCCAGTTTATGCAAGTTAGCAGCAGAATCTTCAAAGATACTCCAATTTGTACAATCAACGCAGGCTTGCAGCTTCAGCATTGCCTCAATAGTCCATCTTCTCGATGTATTGATCACAAGTTTAATAGATTTTAACTTGCTCGTACAGATAGGAAGCAAATGAATCAGGCAGTGGTCAGAAAAGGCCAAAGCTGTATGGGGGATAGTATGATAAGCTTGTTTTAACACTGTATAACAATAATCCAGTGTGTTCCTATCTCTGGTAGGAAACTTTACATGCTGTGTAAATTTAAGAAGTTCATGGCTGAGATTTGCCTTATTAAAATCCCCCAGAATAATTAGAAGGGAGTTTGGATAATTCTGCTCCAAGCACATTATCTTATCAGACAGTTTTTGGAGTGCTGTCTTCATACAGGCTTGAGGTGGAATGTAAACACTAACCAGAATAAATGAAGAGAACTCCAGAGGTAAATAAAAAGATCTACAATTAACACAAAACATTTCAATGTCAGGGCAGCACATTTTACTGTGACATCATTACACCAACCTTCATTAATATAAAACAGATTCCACCTCCTTTACTCTTTCCTGATGTCTACAATACTCTGCCCATGCTATAAAGTTGAAAGCCAGGCAGATGTAATGCAGAGTCCAGAATGGATTCATTTAGCCAGGTGTCTGTGAAACACAGAACAGAAGAAAGTGAAAAATCCTTGTGAGTTTCCTTGAGAAGTAGCAGTTCATCCATCTTATTGCATAGGGAGCTGAGATTTGCCAGATGTAAACTTGGGGGTACCATTCGAAAACCTCTCCATCTCAGCCTAACCAGTGCACCAGCTCACTTCCCCCTTTTGTGATGCCTGTGTCTACCTCTGCTGCTGACAGCTGCTGCTCCTCCAGCTAGGATTTCAAGAAAATTTCTTACTTGTGAAAAATCCGGTGTCAAAATGCAGGAAATGAATTGCCGAATATTTAACAATTACTTTAAGTAGTAGTAAAAGTAATAATAATAATAATAATAAAGTAACTACTGCAAAGCCAAATCTGGGATATGTCTTCACTACTTCTAAACTATAGCAAACTCTAGTCACAGCTCTTTCTGAACATACATAATTCCAGAAGAGTATACCCTCTCTGATAAGGTACTCCAGAGAAGTTGCATACATTTTCTACAAATATAAGATATGAAGGTAATTTCTTCTTGCAGAGATTAATTTCTCATGCACATACTGCACATGAAAAAAACAGATAATCAGCTATTTCACTGTGATCAAGTGACAACAGTCATCAGTTATTTTCACGCAAAGTCTTATTCTCAGAGCATCTTCTGTATGACGACATGCGTGAATGGGCGTTCCTTCATTGAAGGTTGTGCATTAGGCCCGGCAAGCCAGCACGTAAAACTCTACCGCCAATCATTAGCGGACCGGAGTTCCACTGTTGTGACCCCTAACCAGGAAAAGCCGAAAGACACAAAAATTAGAAGTAGTAAAAGTGGTAGTAGTACAACTTCTCACCCTGGGGTACACAAGTGTCTTCAGATTCATACCATGGCAAATGCCAGCAATTTTACTTTTTCTCAACATGTCAAATGCATATATAATCATAGATATGTTTAACTTCATATGTGTATTTATTATATATATATATATATATATATATATATATATATATATATATATAGGTCCATAGCAGTTGACTGAGTTTTCAGAAACTTGAAATTCATATGGTTGAGACCATATGATCGAGTTTTTGAAAACTCAAAGCTTTTGAATGGAGATCTCAGTACAGTTAGGATTGGGAAATTTACCCTTTTCCTCACTGTAGTGTGATGTTGCAGTTGGTATATATAATTTGCTGTGGGTGCGGGGGCACAAGTCCCCATATGGGGGTTGCAGCAGGACTTGCCTCCCTGCAGAAATGTAAAAAAAGCAGATTTTTGTGTTTGTTTTTTTGATGTTCAAGTTTTCAGAAACTTGATCATATAGTCTCAACCATACAAATTTCGAATTTCTGAAAACTTGATCATCTGACATACAGGCCCATATATATTTATATCTATATATGGGTTACTTTAGATAGTCAAAACCCCATATAATCAAAGACTACATCACCGAGATAACAATATCGACAACTCATTTCAGTGAACCACTACTGCAATGAAGATCTTCTCAGGGTAAGTAACCACTTATCCAAAACATAACAAAACCTAAACTGCACCATCCCAAACCCACTCACCCCCCAACTAAATATACCAACTCTGAGTTCGCACTACAGTTGGGAAAAGGGCAAAGTTCACCTTGTTGGATAACAGGTTACTTACCCTGAGAAGATCTTTGTTGCTGCTGTGGTTCGCTGAAATGGGTTTTCGATATTGTCATCTCAATGATGTGGTCTTTGATTATTTGGGGTTTTGACAATCTGAAGTGGACCCCTATATATATATATATATATATATATATATATGTATGTATATATATATATATATATATATATATGTGTGTGTGTGTGTGTGTGTGTGTGTATATATATATATATATATATATTTACTTGTGGTTAAGATTATATATTCCAGCATCTGAAATGCTGATGTATGGGGAAAAATAAAATTGAAAACATTACTGAGAGTTGAAACTTGGCAATCAGAAATACAGCATGTAGCTGTTCTATTACCACTGCACCTAAAAACATAAACTATCTACAGTTTACCACAAAATATTCAGATTTGCTGTAAAAAAAAATACTAGCAGATGTCAAGACTGTTTCAAAGCTGTGACTTTTTAATGATAGGTTCTACCAGTGAGCCATATTTTCCTTGGAAAGTGCTAGACATTTATACTCAGTTTCTTTATATATGAATGTATTACTTTGGTATAAGATTATATAATAAAGCAGCACATGTAATGTCTAATGTCTACAGTTTATTTTTATTTTCATTATATTTATTTATATACATTATATATATATATATATATACATATATAGGGTTACCTTCATTTGATCGAAATTTCATTTGACTGAAACCCATTTTATTGACAGCTCATTTGACTGACTAGTACTTCAGTACACTTTAAGGCAAATAACAGGGATTTGTCCCCTTCCCCAATATAGTGTGACCCTGAAGTTGGTATATATAGTTGGGGGGGTATGAGGGTGTTGTTTAAAAGAAGAAAATTACACAAAAAGTACAGATTTTAAACCAAAATAGGTCGGGGGCTTGCCCCACACTAACTATATATATATATATATATATATATATATATATATATATATATATTTTACTAAACAAAGCAATGTTTTTATGATGGAATCTCTCCATAACCAGAATACATTGTGCTGAGGATTTCAATTAACTGAAGGAGAGCTGCACTGAAATTCCTAAAGGTTGATTGAAAAGGTGGAACAGTTGTGCAGCTGGGTATTCTTTCCTATTTCCTGAACATTTTGCTTTTAAGAGTGAAAGGGAGATTAATATATAACCACTATATTTTTGTAGTATCTGCAGATTTCATAGGCATTAATTTTTATCAAGTGGCTTTTGCATTACACTCAATTTTAATTAGATGTATTATACAACTTTCAGCTCAGTATGCACAATTCAGCACATAACCAGAATGCCTTCTTCTTCTTTTAGCTTTTCCCGGTTAGGGGTCGCCACAGTGGATCACCTGTCCACTCATGATTAGCAGAGGAGTTTTATGGTGTTGAGTTGCCAGCCCAAACTTCCACGGAAGACACACACACACACACACACACACACACACACACACACACACACACACACACACACACACATGCATGCACTCACACCTAGGGACAATTTAGAGTATACAATCCACCTACAGCATGTTTTTGGGATGTGGGAGGAAACCAGAGCACCAGGAGGAAACTCATACGACCACAGGGAGGACATGCAGCCTCCGCACAGAAGGCATGCCAGCCGAAGATTGAACCGGAGATCCTCTTGCTGTGAGGTGACAATGCTAACCGCTGCACAACCGTGGCCACCCATACAAATTTATTATTGTATTAGAAGAAGATGTATTATGTATGTCATAAGACAAGGCAATGTTTTATCCCTCCAAATATGTAATGGCCCAAATTCCTAGTGTTGAGTAGGCCAGTTTGCTGTGATGAAAATTAGTATTGAAATGCATTCAAATCCCAGAGTGTAGAATTGCTGCAATAAAATTATTGTGTAATTGAGTACCTAAGGATTATTCTCTGAAAGTACATTAAGGAACTGTCAAAGAACTTTGAAACTCTGCATCTTGAGTATCTGCATGCACAGGCATTTCAATGAAACAGTCAAGCACAGTGCAATTTGTATCCATTGTAAATGGATTGAGGTTTTCTGCTTAGGATGCAGAATGCAACACTTGTCCAAAATATAGATATAACTAATTCCCATTATAACAAAGATAAAAAAATATGTCTCTGTGAGCTGACAAATGATTATGTTTTACTTATCATGTCCTGGCTTACACACCATTGCTTGAAATGCTCAAAGTGCTGTGTTTAAATTCAGTATTTTCAATATTAAGCTGTATTTAAATCCATGAGTGTAGAATTGCATGTGCCAGATAATTTTATTATATTTCCCTGAATGTTTCAATGTGAATTCTCAATGAGGAATTGCCACAGTGAAGCTCCTGAGGTACCAACACAGATCCTACTCACTAGCCCTTCATATTATTTGTCCACTTTCCCATCCTCTACTTTATCTGGTCCTTCCTGTCCTCTCCTGTGTTTTCTGACCACATCAACTTACCTAGCATTATGGATGGACAATTTCCCACGCTTTCTCTAGCCAGCCTGGTCAACATGGGCATCCTGAGGCAATGTAGCAATTGCCTCATGTACACTGACAACCTACTTCTTCTAGTCCACACAAATTCATTATGTGAGAGATGTATCTATATCAAGAACCTAGAATCCAGGCTCTCTCACTCACCAGTCAGTCTATCAGATACTAAGCAGGTTATCAGCATGCACACCTCACCTCTTGCACCTACCAAACTGCAAAGATCCTTATCAGAAGCTTACCTAAACATCAGAGACTTCCCAAACACAAGCACAAGCCCAATTCAAATAACACATCCTCTGAAGAACATAGTATACATATTAAATCACACACCCTAAGGCATAACAAAAGAACAAACATTTTAGTCATAGGTGACTCAGTTGTTAATGGATGTCCCTCACACCAGGATGGATAAGGAAAAAGTCATGGTCAGCTGTCTGTTATGTGCCTGGATCTGCCACATCACACACACACACACACACACACACACACACACACACACACACACACACACACACACACACACACTCAAATCTCTCAACAGCAGGCACTGTTATGACTCTGTCATACTCCATGTTGGTGTTAACTTGAGACATACCTCACTGGACTATATGCAAAGAGACATGACTGAGCTCACTGATTATGTGTCTCAGGCAGGTATGTCCCTAGCTTTAAGCAGCATTTTTTCTTCGCCTAGGATGACACCTCAATACAAGCAAAAAATACTTGACTTCAACAATTGGATTAGTTTCTGGTGTCATTCAAAGGGGATCCAGTGTCTGTCAGCCTGGAATGACAGGGTTGACAAACCTCAATGCTTTGCCACAGACAGTCTTCATTTGTCACCCCTGGGATTTCAGTTACTGGCTAAGGCTCTTGCAACCCCCATAGTGCCTTTGTTAGGGAATGTCACAAGCACAAAATTCCCAGTGTAAAAATGCCCTCTAAAAATAACCTCAAGGTTATGCTACTAAATGCTATGAGTCTAAACCAGAAACTGCACTCACTGGAAGCAGTCCTTACCTTGAAAGATGCTGACATTTGTGCAGTCACTGAGACCTGGTTTAAGGCTGTAGAGAGCACCCCAGCATATCAGGTTACATGTCCTTCCACATGGTTAGTCCACAAACTGAAGATGTGACAACTAAAGGAAGTTCTGTATCAATATTAATTAAAGATAAATACACTTCTAGATTGGTTAAGCAGCATGATTCCCTTGAATTACTTCAGGTGCAACTGAGTATAGGTAAGATCCCTCTTCAGGTCATTGCCAGCTATAGGACCCCCTCCATGAATCAGGACATCTACTCAGTCTACTTGGATCTACTTGAGTAAATCAAGATGCAACCAAACACCCTGGTTGTGGGTGACTGTAATTGCCCATCCATTGACTGAGTAAATTATACCTGTTCTAACTCACTTGCCTTGACTTTGTTAATTACAGTGCCCTGGACCAGCTGGTTGACACACCCACAAGGGTCTCAAACATCTTGGATCTGGTGCACACCAACAAGGGGGACTACTGCACCACCCCAAGTGTGTGGCCATCCCTGGTAAAATCTGACCACAAATCAGTCTTGCTAGAAGTAACTATAACACAAGAACCCCACCCCACCCCCCCATTAGCAACAACTAGACTAAAAGCTTCTCCAAGGCCAATTACAACCTCTTATGTGACAGCATAAATAGCTTCATATGAACACCTATACCATTGTATTGACTGTGCCATACCTGATAGAACCAAGGCAAGATCTTCAAGTAAAATCAAACCTGCTGGTGGATAACTGCCATTAATAGGCTATACAATAGGAGAAATAAATTGCTGTCTATGAGTAGGAAGGAATGGTCTCAAAACTAGAAACACTCCTTCAACTTAAGCAAGCAAATAAGACTGCTAGTGAAGTCCTATAAAGCTAACTTTGAATACACATTAGCTTACCTAATTAAGGATAACCACAAGGTGTTCTTTAGTTGCATCCATAATCTCAAAGGTAAGGCCCATATTTGCGCTGAACTCATAGTTAATGGCACTACATATATTGAACTTGTGGATATAGCAAACAGGTTCAGTGAAGATTTCACTGCCTTGTCCCTGCCACATTATACCCCAAATCATCCCTAACACCTGTCCCCCACCTAGGATCCATGAGGAGCAGGCCTTAAACACCCTGTCCAAGGCCAAAAACACAACCTGTATTGGACTAGACAACATCCCAGACAGTATTCTACATGGGTTAAAACAGGAATTAGGATTACCATTGAGCATGTCTTTCAATCACAGCCTAAGCACTGCCTGTGTCCCAGTGGAATGGAAAACAGCTACCATCATCCCTTTGCACAAAGGGGGTGCATTCATATACCCCAGGAACTATAGACACATTAACCTGACCAGCCTTATCTGCAAGGCCAGGGAACAAATCAACATGGACCTTATTAACAAAGATATAGGAAATCTCCAAATATTTGACCCCACCCAGTTTGGCTTTGTCAAGGGGAGGTCATGCCTGTTAAACTTGCTAGACTTCTTTGAAACAGTTACCCAAGTCCTATATGAGGGCAAATCAGTGCATACTGCCTACCTAGACTTAGCCAAGGCCTTTGACAGAATCTCCAACTCAGGCATCATTGATAAACTCACCCAGCTGGGTATCAACCCATATATTGTCAGGTGGGTTGCAAACTGACTCACTTATAGAACTCATATGGTCAAAACAGGAGGATCCACCTCCTCCAGCAGACCCATAACCAGTGGTGATCCACAGGGATCAGTTCTAGGACCCCTACTGTTTGAAATCTACTTATCCAAAGTACAGGCTAAAACTAAAAGACTGTGGCTGACAAAGTTTGCAGATGACTGCAAACTGGGAGTGATCATTGGCACCCCTAGTGATGTCAGCATCCTTCAAGAAGGTCTTACGCAGTCTAATGACTGGTGCCAAAGTCCTGGTCTTAGACTTAATGCAAAAAAAATGCATTATCATCCCCTTTGGCAAGGGAGATGTTCTTGCAAACTACCACATCAATAGCGATACCGTAAGCATACAGTCAGTGGTGAGATATCCGGGCACACAGGTTGAAAACAACCTTAACTTCAATCACCATGTCTCCACAGAGGTAAGAAGGGCATTTTATATTGCTCATCTCATAAGTAATGGAATTACCTCCAGAAAAAAGAGGTTATAACCGCCTGTACTCTTCCCTCATCAAGCCAGTAACAAAGTACAATGCTCCCTTTAGTATGTTCATTTCCAAACACATGCAGCAATTGGAGAGACCACAAAGGTTACTTCTAAAGAAAATTCAGGGTCTTCAAGATCTCTCTTATGCGGACAGCCTAAAAACATTGTCACTCTACTCTGTGTCATACCAACTGCTCAGAGTCAATGTGTGCCTTGCATATAGACAAATCTCTTACTCAGCTTTAATGGAAATGCTGCATATTCCAAGTCAAATGGCAGATGGGTCACTCACTCAAAGGAACTTAATCTGGTGTGAGACATCAACAAAGCTTTCTGGAGAGACAGATTTGTCTCACAGAGGTTGCCCCAGCTTTGGAATAAGCTGTTGTGAAGGTGTTGTGATTAAATGGAGCTGTTAATCAAACTACAGAGCAGTTGGAATCATTGAGAGATGAGTTGGAGGTTAAGCGGAGTGAGGAGAATGGAGAGAAGTGGTAAGAAACAGTAGAAGAGGTTGATAAAAGGCAAGATGAAGCAGCAGGAATGAATGGCATGGATTTGGAGGATTTATTTCAGCAGAATTTGTTTACATCAGGACCTGTGACACCAGAAGGTATTTTTACAACCCTCCAGTTGTGGGGTGGGTTTGCGAGATGTGTATTTAAAAGAACTGATTGAGCAGAGTGAACCAGAAAGCAAAAAGGCAGTCTCAATGGGTGAGATATAATGGACAGAATACAAGAAAAGGGACTGCAAGAAATAAGGGCAGAAGAAAATAAGTCATGTGCACAAACTGTAAGAAAAGGTGAAAAAAAAGATAAAAAGAAAATGGAAGTAAGAAGAAAACACTGAGTAAGAATACGTAATAAAACACAGAAAGAACTGGACAGGCATGAAATTTGAGATAGTGTAATTCCACCACTGGAAATTGAACCCAGAGAGGCAAGAGCATTTATTTGTATAAACAAAGATTCCTTTTGTGACAGTTTTTTGAAGAGGGACAGTGTGAAAAAAAAGAAGAAATGATAACCCTTGGAATTTAGAAAGTATATATACAGTTTTGTACTGAAGTTGAAAGAGACATTTTAAGAGACTGTTTAAATCTATGTGCAGAGAAGTAATGGACGTCACAAAGATTTATGATAATAGAGATTTATGGACCGCAGGATGGAAATGTGGAGTTGTATTGCAAATGCAAAGCAAACAACTAATACATATGCCTAGTATAATTAACGTGGAGGTAAATAAGGGTTTGGTGAGATACTGGGGACAACCAAAGAGATGTTTTTTTGCAGTAAAATGACCATTTAATTAATCATTGTGATAATCGTGGTTAAAGAAAATATTTCATTTGTGGCAAAATTGGTCATGAAGCAAAACTGCATGATCATGAAGCAGAATTGCACCCTTGGGCACTTCTCCAAAGGAGGTAAGAGCTTTTATACTTAATAATAAACAGACTTTTGTAATATTTTGTTTGAGACAGGACAGTACATGGAGAAATTTTTAGAACAGTTTGAAACTAAGAAAAACAGTAATCCATGGAATTCCTTTGTGGTACAAACATTTAATAGAGAGACAAAAAAGAGGAGTTCTGTGCAATTTCAAACTGAAGTTAAAAAAGACATGTTAAAGGGCTATTTAAATACTTTATGTAAAGAAGTTTTGGACACTAAAAAAATTATGATGATAGAGGTTTATGGACTGGGGATGCGAATGTGGAGTGATTTTGAAAATGGAAAATGAAAATGTCATACACATTCCAAGTGTGATAAATGTAGAAGGTAGAAGATAGCGGACAACTGAAAATTTGCTTTTTGGAAATGATTATCATTTTATCAGTAATTGTGACAAAAGAAAATGTTTTCTTTGTGACAAGCTGGGGCATAAAGCTAAAAAATGTGATATGAAGTGTAAAAAATATGAGCAAGCTTAACATGTATGTATGAAGAACATATAGAAGTCAAAGAACAAGAGCAAATACAGGAATGTGCACATAATATAGAAAGAAATGTAGAAGAGGAATATGAAGAACAGATTACTATACAAGAAAATAATAAAGAAAAATAGCATATGAAAAAATGAAAATAAAAAAGGGAGGAATTGGTAAAAGAAACAAATGAAGATGAATATGCAAACATGGGAAATGGTGAAGCAAAAAAATATATAGGTAGAAGGGTGAAAGATAGAAAAAGGAAGTGTAATTTTGAAAGAAAGTAAAAAAAAGGTAAAGGGTAGAAGTAGAAGGGAATAAAATTATATTAAAAGGAAGTTGAAACTTTTAGCTATAAATGTTAATAGTAAAAGAATATTAGAAGAAGATTAAGTATATTAGAACAATGCACATCACTTGATATGCAAATAATTATATCAGAAGACAAGAATATTAATGGAAGATGAAAGGTTAGAAACTGAAGAGTTATGGGGGTGGAACATTGTTTGGAATATGGGAAAATATACATTTTCTGGAACTGGTGTGTTATGTCATAGAACAATAAACGTTTTAGATTATACTGCAGTACTGTTAGATAGAACAATGGTGATAGACATAGGGTGGGGAAATATGTTTACAGAATTGTTGTAGTTTATGCATATGTCACAAAGAAAGAGACACAATGTTTAAAAAAATCTTAAATTATGGAGTAGAGAATATGGAAATAATCTTAGTGGGGGACTTTAATTGTGATTTAAGAAAAAGAAAGCCAGAAGGATATGATGTTAGTAGTATATATGAAATAATGAAAAATGGAAAGTTATATGTATGGGATAACAAACATTAGACTTATAAAAAAGAATATAAAACAGAAATTAATTATTTTGTAATATCTGATAGTCTGAAAGTTGTACAAGAAGAAATAAAGGTGACAGGCTTTTCAGACCATCTAGCTATATGGGTAGAAGTGCAGGAAAAGGAAGAGTACATAAGAATAAGCAAAGTCATTAAGAGATTTAATGAATGAGATTTAGATGAGGAAGACTGAAGGGAAATAAATCATTTATGGAAAGATCCTGTAGATATGATAATATTTTATAAAAATTGGATGAGTTGCTGGTTAAGTTTTAAATAAAACTATAAAATGACTTTTCTGGAATGTCAAGCAGTGAGAAGAGGGTAAGAGAAAATAAGATATAGGCAGTTGATTCGGGAAGTATTTAGAGAGGTATTAAAAATAAGATAACTTTTTATGAAAAGGAGAAAAATGTATATGAAATAACTCAGGAGAAGGTTAAGAAAATGTTATATAAGCAATATTTCTTACAAGGGAAAAAGAAGAGGTGGCTTCATATTTAAATAAGATAGTAATAGAAAATAAGAGAATAATAAGTGAATTGAAGAATAATTAAAGAGGAAGAGTGAATGCATAATAAAATATTTGAAGTAATAAGGAAGCACACAGAAAATACATTAAAAAAGGACATGAATGAAAGGTAAAAATGGAAAATTAAAAAAATGAGTAAAGAGAATAATAGTCTAGAAAAATATAAGTATAGATTTTAATGAAATTCTAATAGAGCTAAATATGGAAAAAGCTACAGGAATGGATGATACTGAGTATCAGATGTATAATAATATGGAAGAATGGCAAAATGTGTATTTTGTAGAAGTATCATATGAATGGTTAGAAATAAGAATAATAAAAAAAAATAGGTATTGGGGTCATAAAATTTATATGGAAAAAGGAGAAAATGAGGATATAAGAAATTGGAGATCAATAGTGTTGAATAATTAAGCAATAACCAATGACATGGTATGGTATATTGAAGATTTACCCATGGTCGGTGTGGTTTAATCATGAGGGCGAGCCCGAGTGATTAAACAAAGGCAACCGTGGGTAAATCTTCAATATACCACAACCACGGAGTCAGTTATTGCTATTATACGATGACATTATTTAAAAAAAAAATACTTAACTTTTCTTAAATAATGTCTTTATATAAAGGCGGATTACTGTTCTTCCACCAGTTGTGGTATACTGCTTCTTCATCTTGATGTGCTGCGCATGTGTATGGGACTTGCGTTCCCATGCATGCCCGGTACATCAATGCTT
Organism: Protopterus annectens; assembly: GCF_019279795.1. Lineage (NCBI taxonomy): Eukaryota > Metazoa > Chordata > Ceratodontiformes > Protopteridae > Protopterus > Protopterus annectens. The sequence continues at coordinate 698,632,717 of NC_056726.1, read as the reverse complement.
TGAAGTGGAAGCAACGGAGAAAAGAAAGTCTCCATTGCTCCATTTTCTCTTTTTTTTTTAATTGTAAAAAAAATGATTTAGGGGCACATTATACCAACGGAAAAAAGTCCAGGTGACTGGACCTTTTTCCATTGGTATATTGTGGGATTTGCAATGGGAACCCTGGTTGAGCTGGCCAATCAGCATGCACGTTTTTGAATATTAATAGGGAGTCATTATATAATACAGATTATAAAATATTTATTAGAATAATAGGGAAAAGACTAGGAAATGGTGTAGACAAATTGCCTGAATATATGACTTTTGGTAAGAAAGGGAAAGGAAGTCAAGATTTATTATGGATAATAAGAGAAGTAATAGAAGGGAGACTGTCATAATGGTTAAAGTGCTTACCTTACAGACATAAGGTGCACAGTTTGATTCTCTCATGGGGTAATTGGATAGGCTTAAAATGCCCCACAAGTGTTGTTAGCCTAGTATTAATATAAGTATATATAAGTATGACATTATAAATAAAAAGGTGGAAACTAAAGTTATGGTAGGAGATGTGAGTAAAGCATTTGACAGAATACAACATGAATGTTTATGAGATATATTAAGAGGTTATAATATAAGTGATAAGATAACAAAAATATTTATGTTGGTCTATGAGAATAATAATGTGAGAGTCATATTAAATGGTTGGTTAATTGAAGAAATAAAAATAGAGTTTGGGATAAGGCAGGAATATCTGTCAAGTAGCATTTTATTTGCATTGGTTATTAATTTGGTTGTTAATAAGAAGAACAAAGTGTTGAAAATGTCAGGATACAAAATAATAGAAGAAGTACAAATTCCAATAATTCTTACTAATGCAGATGATATAGTTTTAGTTACTAAGAATAAAGAGTGGATGGAAGAAGGAATCAGAAAATTAAATTGGTATTTAAAGGTGCTTGGTTCACATATAAATAAAGACAAAAGTAAAGAGATTGGGTTAATTGGTAATACAGAAGGTATTCAGAGTAATGATGAGGTTATAGACATTTTGAGGATAATATTGGGAACAAGTATGCATAGAGAGAAACAGTGGGAGAATATTATACAAAAATTAAGATAGATGTGTATGTTTTGGAAGTCATATAAACTATCATATAAAAAGGAATATTTAATAAATCTGATTTGTTTGTTTGTGTCTTTCGGCTTTTCCCAGTTAGGGGTCGCCACAGCGGAACTCCGGTCCGCTAATGATTGGTAGTGGATTTTTACGTACTGGGTTACCAGCCCTGACGCACAACCTTCAATGAAGGCACACCCCATTCACGTATGCCTCCACACAGACTACGCTCTAGCTGAGAATCGAACGGGACAATGTCTTGCTATGAGGTGACAATGCTACCGCAGCACCACCTCCGCAGTTATTTAATAAATTTGATTATTTTAGGTAAATTGCCTATTTAGCAAGTGTATATATTGTCCTGTCTAGGTATGAAAGAGTTACTGTCTATTATATTCTCATTTATATGGGGATCAAGACTGAATCTAGTTAGAAGATGGATTTTGTATGTTAAAGAAGAGGAAGGGTGATTAGAGTTAATTAACCCAATTGTTCATGCAGCTTCTTTGAATCTTTATAAAGTTTTGGTAAGATTAATAAAAGAAAATAGGAATTTAATAGATGTTATAATGAGAGTTAAATATAAAGATGTTTGGGAGATGATAGATTTAGGGAAATATGGAAAAATATGTTAATGAAGATATAAAGAGTACCAAAACAGAATTCTTTTATGGAAATTGAATATAAAAATGTAGGAAAAAAAAACAGTAAAGAATGGTATTTAAGTATGTTGAATGAACATTATTATATTTACCCATGGAAACTTTTAGAAAATGAAAAAACAGATGCGATTAAAGTAGGATTTGCATGATGCAAAATAATTTATGAATTCAATTACTTTTTGTGGAGACTGACAATAAGTAAAATACCTTTCAAAGTTAATATGCCTTACAAAACAATGGGGAAGTTGAAATAACAGAATTTTTTTTTAATTGTTGTAGAGTGAAGGAATTATGGGAGAAAATATGTGAAAATAAGACGTTTAACATTTTTAAAAATGTTGAAGACTTAAATATGATTATGTTAGAATATGGGTATTATGGTAATAGAAAATAAAAAGGGGTGAAGGAAATTGATAAAAAATGTCATATATTTTATTGACAATATGGAATGACAGATTGGACAAAATGAAATTTAATGGGAAATGGATGTTATCTAAAATTTTGAAGAATATGTATTTTTGGTTATCAAAAAAGGGTGGAAGAATGATTAAAGTACATGGGGCTATATTATATTGTAAATGAAAAGTGTAAATAATTGTAAATAATGTATTATATGTAAATAATGTATATAAGCTGTGATAATAAAAATACTGACTCTTTGTAGGAGAGGAAGTGAAACATTCTCTGGAGCAGATAGGTAGTGCTGGAGGGCTGCTACTCTAGTTTCAGCAATTACAAGATGGAGGAGAGTGAGGCAGAGCTGGATAGGGGAACTGGAGAAACTTACTGAAGGAAGGAAAAGGAAATGAAATAACTGTTATAGAGTTGGAAAATGGAGGACTGGAGACGCAAATGCTGATAGATTTGATGAATCAGAAAGAGGCATAGGAGGGAGAAGAATTGAGATGGAAAGGGCATTACAAAATGATGAAACTGAGAGACTGGAAACATAAACAACAGCTGCTGTATGAAAAACAATGGAGGTATTCTTGACTAGTGGAGAGGCCATTTTTCATGGTTTACCTCTGCAATATGTTTTTGTTACAAGAAAGAAGAAACTATACAGATTCAGCAAGGTAATGATAAATGAAAGAAGGAGTTGAAAGAGAACAAACAGGTGCAGTGTCTCAACAGCCACAGAGAAGACAACCAGTGATACGAATAACAAGTAAAACTGGTGTTAGTATGAACATGTGTGACAGTATGGATTCTATTATTTTGTCAGTTGGACTGAACTTTAAAGATATAATAGTATTAATTATTTAAGAGCTGAATTGTTTGTGAAATGACATTTGAAAGCTTAAACTTGCTAGAAAAAAATTATGACTGAGACTGAAGAAAGAAATGCAGTAGTACCATGGAAAAACTATTTATGTCAGAGCTTGGGACTACAACTAAAAAATAAAATAAATTTGCAATTTAGGACTTCAGATGTGGATGAACATGAGCTAAAACTGTAGTAACATACATGAAGTGAAAAAATAAGAGAAATATATGGACTGCAGGTTGAGAAATGTGGATAACAGTGGATGTTAAAAATGGGAAAATTCTACATATTTCAAACCCAGTACTTGTGAATGGTAAGAGGATTTTTTCTGTACTGGGGCCAATGTAAAACATGATATTTCTGTGAAGATAAAAATCCTTTTGTACAAGATTATAACAACTGAATGAGTGGCCAATGTAGGGACAGGGGACATACAGAAAAAAAGCATAATCCTTTTTGTAGAAAAAATGTAAACAATTTAGACACTTCTGGTTTCACTATCACATACTAGAAAAGGAAAGTGCAAAGGAAGAGAAAAACTCAGAAGAAAAACAAACAGTAGAAATATTACAGAACATGTTAAAAGATAAAGTATGGGGGAAGGGGACACTAGACAAAGATTAAACCATGAAGAGGTAGAGAGAAAATAATAGTTCAAAGTAAGGTTATTCATATATAGGAAAAGAATAAATCTGCAATTTTTGAAAGTGAAAAAGAGAAAGAAGAGGGAGAAAGGGAGACAGGAAAGCAGCAAAAATAGAATAGTGAAAAATCAATTAGTGGGAGACTTATGAGAAGAAAAAATATAAGATCGGGAAATAAAACACAACAAAAAGGAAGATGATAATTTAAGAATTTTTAGCATTAAATGTGAATAGCATTAGAAATTACATAAGAGGATCAGAGATGGTGGAATGGTGTAAAAATAAAATAGGATGTTTTTCCTTACTTGATATCAGATGTAACAAAGATGAAAAATGAGAATGAATACAGGCAGTACTGGGGAGGGAGAAATTGTTTCTTTGGAAGGAAATGATACTTGTTCTAAATTAGAAAATGTAATAAAAATGAAAAAATACATGAATGTGAGATGTAGCAATAGTACCAGGAAGGGTAGTGATATCTGTTATGAGAGTAAGACAAAAATGTGCACGATTAATAGTAATGTACACATCTACTAATATGACAGATACAAAACAGTTGTTTAAGGAAATCAAACAATTTGTGTTAGTAAATATAGTTATAGTAATGGTTGGAGGTATTAGCTGTAACACAAAGAAAGAAAATGGAGAATTAACAATGCAGATTAAGATGTTAAGAGAATTAATAATAATTTAAACATAGGAAAGAATAGATAATAGGCCTGTAAAAGGAGAATTATTAAAAGTGTTGAAGGAAGTAACGGTGAGCACAGATGGCAGTTTTCAGACCATAGAGCAGTGTTGGCTAGAATAGAGGAGGATAGCAAAATGATAAAGAAGGGAAAAGCATAATGTGATTAACTGCAGACTTTAAAAAAGAAGAATAAATGAGACAGAAAGAAATATCATGGAAAGATCATATGACATTTAGAAAATGTTGTAAAAATGGAAACAGAAGTATAAAGTATAAATAGAAGTTGAAATAATAATAAAAAACAAATATAGTGAAATATAAAGACATTTTATGGAGTTAAGTGAAATACAAAAATGGTGTCATATAGGCAACTGTTTTTCTGAAAAGAAAGTAAGAAGAGGTTTCCCCTTATTTAGGAAAAGAAGTAAAAATGAGAGAAGGAAGGATGGATGCTATCTTAGATGGAAAAGGAAATATATAGTACAAAAAGAAGATATTGTGAAGGTGGTAGAAACTTTTGCAATGCAAAAGCATAAAAAAGACCAAATGGATAGGCTGGAAGAATGGAAAGTGGAAAAGTATCTGGAAAAAGTAAGTTTTTTTTTTTTTTTTAGAAAATTATGCAATAGAAGAAACAGAGAGGGTGCTACTAAAGGACAAGAATGAATCAGCACCAGGAATTGATGGAAAAGCTATGAGTATTATAAGGAAATGAATAAAGATGATAAAGATTTAAAAGGAAAAAATATATATATATATATATATGTATCAATGGATGAATGAAGATATAATGGCAGAAGATGCAATTGAGTGATAAAATGTAAATAGAAAAAAAATAAAAGTGCTTCATCATCATATCATTCCATTTTGGTTTATACCCCCCTTAACTTGCACTATATTTAAATGCTTTAACTGTATATCATCTCTTTATAGCTCTGGCAGTCTCTTCTTGTCTCATAATAATATATTTTAATGTTAGTAACCCACACAAATGATGGCATAAGCATTACAAAAGAGTACATAATAACCAGCATTTCAGGTAGCACAGTAGGAACTGGTTTATACCCCTCTAATTGGCATTAAAATACCCCTTTAATTAGGGCAACCCTACACCCCTTTGCTCCATTACTAAGGTAATCTTAACCCCTCAATGTTCAACATTAGCTCACTGTTGCAGTAGCCTTAGGTATTTGGTCCTACTACACTGTCACCTGCCACAAAACAAAAGGGTGTCCTGTATGCTCTGTAACTGTCAGGAGCTCAGAAAGAGCTCCATATTAAAAAACAGGCTGTGTGCCCCTTTTGGGGGGGGGGGGCAGGGTGTTGAAGTGCCAGCCTGCTAATGATCTTTCGAGACTGGGAAGAAATGTCTGTTGTTGGGCAAATGTTTCCACTAAAATTATTTTTATGAAGTAATCTGAGGATGCTCAGACACTTGACCTCAAAGCATGGGATTAAAAAAACATATTTTAGCAGGGAGACAAGCCACCCTGCATCTCCTACAATTCCTGCCAATTAAATATACAGACTCTGAGATCACACAATAACAGGGAAAGGGTTTATTTTCCATTCCCGTTATCATTGCGATTCTACACAAGTGTTGTTCAGTTTTTCTGACAGTAGGCAGGAAAGCTGACAACATTAACAACAGTTGATTACATTTTCCATATCCATATAGTAATTCCAGTGATTATCTGACTGTTCAATCACTTTTGTCAGCACTTCAGACATTCAGTATTACAAGCATTCAAACATATATGTATCATTCTCATATATATATATATATATATATATATATATATATATATGTATATATGAATCTATGGTTGATCGAACTTTCAGAACTCCGAAGACCATATGGTCGAGACCATATGTTGAAAGTTCTGAAACTTCAAAAGAAAAAGAAAAAAAAAAAAAAAATAACAAAACACTTTTTACTTACATTTTTGCAAATGAGCAAGCCCCCCTGCATCCCCTGCAACTTAAATATACCAACACCAAGATCCAACTACAATGAGGAAAATGGCAAATCCTGAGTTCCACGCTGTATGGCAATCTTAATGCAATGTTTATCGAAGTTTCAGAACTTTGAACATATGGTCTCGGCCATATGGTCTATGGAGTTCTAAAAGTTCGATCAACCATTGTAGATCCATATATATGTATATATATATATATATATATATATATATATATATATATATATATATATCTACACACACACAGACACACAAAAACTTACACACTTGGCATGGCTCATGACTAAAAGGCCATGCTTTTTTGGCATCAGAAAACCAATGGAGTCAAATTTTGCTTTTAGCTACAATAAATCATTTAGGTTAGAATGGCAGTATTGAGTGCATTTCTAATTTTGTTCTAACCATTTCCTTGTTACTTTGTGAATGTTTCATACTGAAATTTCAAAGAGTGGCTGGGATAGGCCTTCAATATATAGGTTTCAGATGCAGGTTTCCATATCTGCTAAGTGTAAAATAGTCCTACATTTTGTATTGCTCTCAAATTTCCATTCTACTTCTACTTAGTGTACAGTATACATTAATGCAAGATACAATAATGGCCTAAATATATATTTATATCTTTACTAAATTGCAAAAGACCTGTATTTGTCTGTGTGTATATATATATATATATATATATATATATATATATATATATATATAAAATTGCAAAAACAGTTTATCTATGTATGTGAATATATATATATATATATATATATATATATATATATATGTATATATATGTGTGTGTATATATATATATATATATATATATATATCTATACATATATATATATATATACACACATATATATATATATACACACACATCTACGTCTATATAATATACATATATATATATATATATATATATATATATATATATATATATATATATATATATATATATATATATATATATATATATATATATATATATATATATATATAAAATGTGGGTTCATATTAGAAGAATTAAAACCCTAAATCGCGAATGCTCACATGAGCGAAAATGCCGGGAATCGAAAGTGGGATTGTGGGGTCGTGTTATGGTGAGGAGTAGGATATTTGCCCTTTCCTCACTGTAGTGCGACCTCGGAGTTAGAATATATAGTTAGTGGGGGGTGTGGGGGGCGCAGCCCCCCACAATAGCAACTTTGATCACCGGCATTTTTGCTCATGTGAGTGTTCGCGGTTTAGGGTTTTCGTTCTTCTAACATGAACCCTTATAATTTCTGTATATATATATATATATATATATATATATATATATATATATATATATATACTCCAGAACAAGTATATAATATATATATATATATATATATATATATATATATATATATATATATATATATATACTCCAGAACAAGTATATAAATATATATATATATATATATATATATATATATATATATATATATATATATATATATATATATATATACACCAGAACAAATATGACTCTGTCAATGTCCATGTCGGTGTGAATGACCTGAGCTGTACCTCACTGGACTACATGAAAAGAGACATGGAAGAGCTCTCATCACATAGACCAGGCCGGTATGACCCTGACCCTGAGTAGCATCCTGCCCTCACCAAGAATGATACCACGGTATAAAGAAAAAGTTATTAGTTTCAACAACTGGCTAAGCTTCTGGTGTCATTCAAATGGGATCCAGTGTCTGTCAGCCTGGGATGACATGCTCGACAAGCCACGCTGCTTCGCTAGAGACGGCTTGCACCTGTCACCCTTAGGCTTTCGAATACTGGCCAAGGCTCTTGCCACCCCTATAGTGCCTTTTTTAGGCAAGGCTCAAAAGACAAACCCACTGCCGTAAATAGCACATGTAACAAAAAACTGAGAGTAATGCTACTGAATGCCAGAAGTCTAAACCTCAAAATGCACTCACTCGAGGCACTCCTCAGTATGGAGAAAATCAGTATATGTGCAGGAACAAAAGCCTGGTTTAAGGCTCCAGAGAGCACCCCAGTACTACCAGGCTACAACTCATACCATACATTTCGGCCACAAAACCCAAACCGAGATACAAAAGGCAGGGGTGTATCCATATTCATCAAGGATACCCACACCTATAGGTTAGTGGCACAGCATGATGCTTCAGAGATTATCCACGTGCAACTAACAATGGACAGAACTGTAATTCAAATTGTAGCTTGCTACAGATCACCCACCATGTCCCAGGACCCCCATTCCGCATTTCTGGAAACAGTGGGAAACATAAAGGTCCTACCAAAAACCTTGATATTGGGTGATTTCAATTACCCAAACATTAACTGGGAGAACAACTTAAGTACTAACTCCCTTGCCCAACGTTTCCTAAAATTTATAAACTCAAATGCCCTGGATCTACTGGTCAACACCCCCACCAGAGGTGACAACATATTGGACCTGGTCATCACCAACATGGGCGACCGGTGTTCCACACCGGAGGTCAACCCCTCTCTGGTTAGATCTGACCATAAACTAACCACTCTGGATATCCACATTCCACCCCCACCCCCAGTCAAAGAAACCATTGTGAAAAACTTTTCAAAAGCAAACTTCACATTACTTAAGACTGAGTTGGAAAGTTTCAAATCCACCATGCTAAAGGATAACACTGCCCAAGCTGCAAAATCCTTTACTAATGCACTCTATGGGCACCTACAAGAATGCATGGATCGTGCTATTTCAAGCAAAACCAAGACTCACTCCTCCAAGAAAAGGAAACCAGTCTGGTGGACCCCTACCATAAACAAGCTGTACAATAGAAGGATGAAACTAGTACAGAAAAGAGTAAAATCCCAAGAAGGGAAGACATCCCTGATCAGTATCAGCAAGAAAGTACGATCCCTCATAAAATCATCCAAGGCTAGCTTTGAAAGAAAAATTGCCAAGGGCTCCAAAGATAACCACAAGGCATTCTTTAGCTATGTCAAGAATCTAAGTGGCAATTCTCAGATCTGCTTGGAGTTAGTGCAGAATGGCACAAAATACACTGAACTGACCGATATTGCCAACATCCTGGCAGACAGGTTCAGTGCAAACTTCACCCCCCTCTCAGCCCCAACAAAACCCATAACCATATCAAAAGAATGTAATGCCCCGGAAATCACAGACACTCAGGTTAAAACAGCCCTCTCCAAAGCCAAAAACACAGCATCAGTGGGACAGGACGGTGTCCCAGGCTATGTCCTACATGAACTCAAAAATGAACTAACCCTTCACCTAAACACACTGTTCAAACCCTGCCTCTCCACAAGCTACATGCCCATAGAGTGGCACGCAGCAATGGTTATTCTGCTCCACAAAGATGGAGCCACAACAGACCCCGGGAACTATCACCCTATAAGCCTGACTAGCTTGGTCTGCAACGCTGTGGAGGGCATCATCATGGATCTCATTAACAGGGACATTGGGAACCTCCAAACACTGGACCCTACCCAGTTCAGCTTTGTTAAGGGACGATCATGCCTCCTAAACCTGGTGGACTTCTTTGAGACCATTGCCAAGGCTATAGACGAGGGAAAGGTGGTCCACACAGCCTACATAGACCTCACAAAGGCCTTCAACACCATTCCCCATTCTGGTATTATAGACAAGCTCACCAGCCTGAACATAAACCCCTACATCATGAGATGGGTTGCCAACCAGCTCACTGACAGAACCCACATGGTTAGAGTTCCGGGAGCTAGGTCTGACTCTAAAACGGTTACAAGTGGCATTCCCCAGGGCTCAGTCCTAGGACCCCTCCTGTTCGGCATATACTTCTCAGAGGTACAGGCAAGCACAGGAGGACTGTAGCTGACCAAGTCTGCAGATGACTGCAAACTAGGGCTTATAATTGACTCTCCGGCTGACACAGACATCCTCCAAAAGGGTCTCACTGAGACAGATTCTTGGTGTCAAAACCATGGCCTCAATCTAAATGCCAAAAAGTGCATAGTCATCCCCTTTAGAAAAAAGAAAGTACCCCAAAACTACCACATAGGTGGTAGCCCCCTAAATATGAAAGATGTAATAAGGGATCTGGGGACCCAAGTAGATAGTAATCTCTCCTTTGATAATCACATTGCCAAAATGGTTAGAAAATCCTTCTATGTGGCCCACCTAATCACAAAAGGGTTTGCATCTAGATCAAAAGATGTCATTGTGCCCCTCTACGCATCACTCATCAAACCCATCATAGAGTACAATGCCCCATTTTGGATGTACCTTACAAGACACCTGCAACAGCTGGAAAGACCACAGAAGTACCTCACCAAGAGGATCACTGGCCTCAAACAGATGCCCTATGCAGCTCGACTGAAGAAACGCCAGCTGTACTAGGTTGCATACCTCCTACTCAGAGGTGATCTCTGCCTGACATACAAGGCCATGCCCAACCCAGAATTTATGGACATGCTCCACCTAAAGAAAACCATATCCCCTCGAGCCACACGTTCTAGGGATCTAAACCTCACCACAGCAATAAATAGGAAGTGCTGGAGGGATAGATTCCTGTCCCAGAGACTTCCCATGCTCTGGAACAAGATTCCAGTCTACATTAGGCAGAGCTCCTCACTAACACTCTTTAAGAGAAACCTTGACGAGTGGATGGGAAACAGAAAGTTTACCCTGGGAATCACTTCAGTGGCTGTGCTGGACAGAGGCACAGGGAACTAATCTAAGGTGGTGGCAAAAGCAAATACATTCCAGCTGGGCTTATAAATGCCTTTGGGCAGATAGCCTTGTACATACCTATGAACATATGAACATATATATATATATATATATATATATATATATATATATATATATATATATATATATATATATATATATAATTTGCTGCTATAGGAATTAGCTTAATGGTGTATCAAAATTCCTTGCTGAGCTTTTCTGAATTCTGTGAGAGTAGACTGCAGTTTTTTTTTAGACAAACATCATCTTATTATTGCCTGAAAGTTTCTTAATGAAATTTCAGGGGGAAACTGAGCTATATGTTGCACTCTATACAGAGGGGGTTATGCACCTTCACTGCCACAGCAAGGCATTTTTCTTTCAACTTGGTTTCCACTGGAGGTGTTGCAGTGATCTTCTGTTCAGTATGCAGAATACAGTATTGGCTGATAATTCTTATTTGCTGAGTAGTTATTACATCAGAAGTAAAACTCTGATATATTTTTCTAGAAAAATACATGTATTCTTTCCATTTCTTATATGTTGTGCCTAAATGCCATGCTTTTAGGCAGTTAAGAAAGAGAGGCTGGATTGAGCATTGTACTGCACTGAAATCTTAAGGAGGGAATAGCAGTCTTAGATGCATTTTTGTAACCAGCAGGTGACATCATTAGGTCAAAAACTGTTGAATTTTGAGTACAGGCCTTAAAATGGTAAGTTTTTTTTCAAAACTGTTGCACTTTAAGTAATGCATTCTACTATTAAGGTCATGTTGCTTATGGAAAGTGAAGAATCAATGACTGCACATGCTCAAAATAAATCATAAAGTTCGCTAGGCACATGGCATAGTGTGTAAATAAAACCCTATGTCTCAGCTGACAGGTTTTCATTTAGTTGCTCAGATGGAGGAAAATTCAGGTGGGGAAGGGTGATAATGAGAAGCTGATGCCAGCTCACCTGTTCCAGAAGGGAGGTATTATGGTTTCCTGGAATTCTGCTCTTACAAAAGAATAAGAAGGATGGCATGTAGCAGTACTGGAAGGGGTGACCCCTGCTCTGAATTTCAGAATGCCACCTACAGCCAAAGAGAATGACCTGTGTGGAAACAAACTGGAGTCCACTGCCCCAGCTATTGTGGAAGTAGTAACTGATGGGAATGGGTTCTGAGACACAAAAGAGAATATAAAAAGCATTATCCCCAAGGATATGATTACCCCTTTTGTCAGTTTGTGACTCTTGCCTTACTTTTGCATCTAAAGAGAATGAATGGGATGTCAGATTCTTAACCCCCCCCCAAAAAAAAAAAAAACAGCACCCTCCACCCTGATGGAGAAAAATATGGTCCTGATGATGGACTTTCAACTCAGAGGGGTCCAGACTCAGCCCTTACAGGAAATTAATGAGCCAGGTTTTTACCTTGAGCAGCAACCAATGTGTCTTTGCACTGGCAAACTCATGTGAAGTAGGGACTCCTCACAAAAAATTGCACAGTCACAATGACATTTCACGTAATATGCAGAATGATAGCAGTGGTATTCTGCATTTGTTTACAAGCTTAAGCAGCTTGCCAGATCAATATCACATAAAAAATAAAACCTGATACACTGCCTGTGCTGTATGTTGCTTGAAAATTACACATAACATTCAGAAGTAAGGCTGAATAGGAAGAGAACTTCATGGAATCAATTAGTACCAACATGCTTAAAAAAGCTAACCACAGGTGCTGTGATGTTAAAATATAATGACATGAATAAACCAATTGTGTGGCAATTCATTATTAGTCAGAATGGTATGAGATCTGTGACCCTAAAAATGAATATGCCAGTTGTCTGTGGGTCAAATGTTACATATTGTATATATATATATATATATATATATATATATATATATATATATATATATATATATATATATATATATATATATATATATATGTGTGTGTGTGTCTGTGTGTGTGTGTGTGTGTGTGTGTGTGTGTGTGTGTATATACTCAGAAAGTGAACTAATAGCAATGGTACATGAATGCCAGAAATTCCATGAATATGTATATGATAAAGACATTCAGGTGAAACAGATCATGATCTTTGGCAAAGCATTTTCAGAAAGTCCTTGTACAAGGCACTTGCTTCCAAGATTACAGAAGATGTGCTCTAATGTACAGAAATATAATGTAAAAGTGGTATACAGGTCCGGCAAGGAACTTTACACCTCAGATATGTTGAGTAAAGCACGTTTACCAGAGAAGCAAATATTGTTTCTTGAAATAAAACTATTGATCTCTTGGGTAATAATGGAGTTACCTCTGACAAAAGAAAAAGTAAAATAATTATTAAGTTCTAGTTTGTGGAGTTAGAAATTCAGCTACTAAATGATGTTATAGTGAAAGGCTGGCCTAAGAAAAATCATTCATAAAGAAATAAATGTAGTCTTACTTTTCTTTTACAGAAGAAATAGGTTATGTCCAAGGCTTGATGGTCAAAGCTAACAAAATAATATTGCCTAGTTAACTAAGAAAATGTATGGATGATAGGATCATAGGAGATTACTAGACTATCGACCCAGAGGTCATTTTAAGCCTAGCCATTTCATACAAATGTAATACCATAGAAATGCTTATCAGTACCCAAGACTGCATCTAGTGATGACTGCCCATGTCCAGGAGGGTTGCGTACTCATCTCTGGTAAGAATTGGCGGTGCCCCATCCACTCGTCCAGATTCCTCTGGAACAGTGTCATAGAGGTACTCTGTGTCACATGAATTGGTAGCCTGTTCCAAAAATGTGGCAGTCACTGGGAAATAAATCTGTCCCTCCAGCATGTCCTGTTTAAGTCGCAGGCCATAATTAGGTCCGTGTATGCTTGAGGTGAAACACATATCACATGAGCAATAGGAGTAGTTTAAGGTACATATTAATGTAATTAGTGTTAGTACAGGATTACATCACCTGCAATGCGTATCTCAGTAACAGTACAGAAGACAAGATTTCAGCATTTCCTGTTCCAGATCACCCATGTATGTGAAGAGGTACAGATTTGTTCCAGTTTAGAGAAGTTCTATATACATATTTGTGGATTACTATTCTAAGGTCCTTGAAATAATAAAATCAACAGATGGAACAAGTATGAATAGTGCATTAGAGTATGCATTTTAAGCAGGAATACATGCTATTATGTCTGACAGTTTCCAATGTATAAATCAGGAGATCTGTACTTGAAAAGAGGTATGTATGAGAACTGAAAAGGTGATACTGGACATCTCAGCAATTTGAATATTAAGCTGTCAGTTTGACAAAAACAGTGAATTCAGAAACTCACTGTTGCAATTATAAAGTGTATTTGCAGACAATTTTCCACATGCTCTTACCAGTGTTGCTGGCTTTATTCTCCATACTTCCGCTACCTACGTATACTGACTTTTTAAGACTGCTTTACCTTGGAAACATTCTAAGATAAAATAATCATGGAATTAGTATGCATTAACACTATTTCATCCTCAAGCCCAAAAAAACAAAACTGCTACTCTTTTCTTCTTAAAACCATTAACCACATCAAATCCTCCATCTCCATAATGTCCCTAAACAATACTCTATTGAAGTCAAATCTAGCACAAAACTACTTGGCATCACCATCAATGATCAACTAAAATATGATCTACACATAAATAATTGCATCAGAAAAACCTCTCAGAAGCTAGGACTCCTGTATAGAAATAAAACAATTCCTCACCACTGAAGCTAGGATTACTCTTACACATGCCTACCTTCTACCTTGCTTAACATACTGTTCCCAAATTCTCATAAATCTCAACTCCTCCCTACTTATGAAGGTAGAATCGACCTATCGCAAGATAGCTAGATTTGCATCTCAACAAACCTATAAATCCCTAAAATACCTGAACTGGCTTGAGCTACCTCACCTGCTTCTCCACTCTCAGCTCCAAATCATACACTCCATTCTATATCAACCAGCTTTCTGTCCAACTCTATCATCCCTCATCTCCCACTATTCCCCTACAAGACATCTCCAAAGCTCATCCCAAGATCTACTAAATGTTTATAAACCCAAGTCAAAGACTGGGTGCAACTTATATAGTTACCACACATCTATTGCTTGGAACAACCTCCCACTACAAATTAGGACCCTTACATACCCCAAACTGTTTAAATCAGCCACTAAAGAGTACTTTAAAAGGCATTGGACCTGCCACTGTTCACACCCTCCCTAACCACAACCATCTTACATAGCAACCATCTATCTCTATTACTCCTTACTTTCCTCCCCACAATCACCATATCTCCACTGCTCTACCTACTCTATTCCTTCTCCCTAAGTACATCAAACTTACTTTCTAATTTCCAAATCTAGAAGTACCTCTGGAGTTACTGTTACTGTTTGTGTAATACATAATACATAGGATAAACAGCTTACTCCCTATGCTTTTTATGTAACTGCCTAAACTTTGTTATCTGCTATTTGCTCTTAGAATTGTAAATTTTTTACTACCTCATGTTATTTGTCTTTTGTTTTCAGATTTGTAAACTTTTGTAACTACTGTAAGTGAGTTGAAATTGCTATGATATTTCTATGCTATTGTAAATTCTTTGTACTATTTGAAGCTTTTCTCCCCTGGCGTCTGCTGAAAAAGGGCCTTAGCTCAGTTGGGCATTCCCAGTCAACAAATGTAAAATAAAGTAAAATAAATATTTGCAGACAAATTCTCAGATATTAAAGACACACGTGTTCAAACTGTAACATTCTGTCCCGGCTATCCTCACTGAAATGGACAAGTAGAGAGAACTAGCCAAATGGTGAATAAGGTCATGAGAAAAAGCCAGTAGCAGAAGCTATGAGGACCTTCATTTTGCAACTCAGAAATACAGGAGTACTCCACTGGAGAGTTTCAGTGTCTCATATGCTAAATTGTTGATGTGTAGAGGGTTGAAAAGTAGGTTGTCTGTTTCAGTTGCATTGCCCATATCTGAAAACCAACATAAATAGAATGAAATGTTAGAAAGAAGCCAGCAGAGACAGAAATACTGGCATGACAGAAACTGAAGAAGCCTACCAGATTTCTTGGCTGAAGATGAAATAAAACCCCAAAACTTCTGGAACAATCTGCAGCCTGAAAATAAATTTGTTGGTAAAGAGACAGGATCCTATGTAATTTGAAGGGATGATGGTAAGCCACGTAAATGAGACTGCAGATATCATTACAAGAAAATTCATGGAAGTCAAAGTTCTTGGCAAATGAACAACCAGAAATGTTGCTCACAGTTCTTTCATAAGAGAATATATTGTAAACTGTGACAGTCAAAGGCTGCAAAGACAGAGAGAGAGAGAGAGAGAGAGAGAGAGAGAGATTCTTAATTTGAGTCTCCAAATGAAGCTGTTCTGTACCAAGAATACCTGACAAAGTACAGATTTCCAGAAGAAATAGTATTTTTACTTTCTCAGATATGGTACATTGTGGAATGAAACAGATATGTGGACTGTTCCATAGGTAAAAAATATTACACAGACTGAAAGAAATGCATTGTTTTTGAATAAGTACTTAGTTTTACATATTACATTAGAGAATAGAGTATTTTATTTTGAAGGATTAAGGTTCCAGTGATTTAAAAGGACTGCTATGTATGCTAGTTTTGCACCTACACCTGCAAAAATTGTGGTAGCATATTTAGAATAGCAATTTGTTTTTGAGTTATACTCATTTCAGTATATCTGCATACACAAAATATTTATTGATTATGTATTTTGTTTGTATAGAGGACCCTTAGCTGGTTTGCAGTGCTTCTAAATGGCAATAAATAGTTATGTTGCTGGTTTTATTTTTCATTGTAATTGCAGTGCAATGAAGATATAATTTTAGACATTATGATACATGCTGAAATTATTAAGGTCTGCAGTTATCTGTAGAAAATCTTTAGAAAAATCTAGGTTGCTGCATTATTGTAATGAGGATCTGTTACATATGATGAGAGAAATTCCAAAAAATTAACTAAGCAGAGTTGGCTGGAATTTCACTGGTTCATAGGTAGGTACTAAGCTATTGGCCCTAGGGCCTATATAAGCCTAGCTAAAAAGGTACCCTGGCTTTTGCCACCCAAGAAAATTATTTTCCTGTGCCCCTGTTGAGCAGAGCCCCAGAGGTGATCCCCGGGGTGAATTTCCTATTTCCCATCCAATCATTTTTCTTGAAGAGTGCTAATGAGGAGCTTTGTTTGATATAGATAGGTAGTCTGTTCCAGAGTATGGGAAGTCTCTGGGACAGGAATCTATCCTTCCAACATGTTCTGTTTATTGTGGAGACAAGGTTTAGGTCCCTAGAGCGTGTAGCTCAGAGGGATTGGGATTTCTTTAAGCGGAGCATGTCCAACAGCTCTGGGTTTGACATAGCTTTGTATGTTAGGCAGAGATCACCTCTGAGTAGGCGATATGCAACGGAGTAAAGCTGGATTTTTTTGAGACGGTCTGCGTAGGGCATATGGTTGAGGCTGGTAATCCCCTTTGTGATGTATTTCTGTGGCCTTTCCAGTTGTTGTAGATGTCTTGTGAGAAACATACCAAAAGGGGCGTTGTACTCTATAATGGGTCTAATGAGTGACAAGCAGAGGGGAACAATGACCTCTTTTTTCCTGGATGAGAAACCTTTTGTGATGAGGTGTGCCATGTAGAAGGAACTGTGACAATGTGATTATCAAAGGAGAGACTACTGTCCACCTGTGTCCTAAGGTCTCTTATCACACTTTCAGTGTTAAGTAGACTACCACCTATGTGGTAGCTCATGGGTACAGAATTTTTACCAAAGGGGATGACAATGCACTTTTTGCATTGAGCTTGAGGTCATGGCTTTGACACCAGGCATCTGTCTCAGTGAGACCCTTTTGTAGGATGTCCACATCATTAGAAGTTTCGATTATGGCTCCTAGTTTGCAGTCATCTGTGAACTTCATTAGCCAAAGACCTGTGTTAGCCTGTACTTCAGAAAAGTAGATACCAAACAGGAGAGGACCCAGGACTGAACCCTGTGGTATTCCACTTGTCACTGGTCTGAAGTCAGATTTGGAGTCTGCTACTTTTACAGTGTGGGTTCTGTCAGTGAGCCAGTTGGCAACCCATCTTGTGACATAGGGATTTATACCTAGTTTAGTGAGTTTATCTATAATTCGAGAGTGGGGAATAGTGTCAAAAGCCTTGGCAAGATCTAGATAGGCTCTGTGAACCACCTTACCCTTGTCTATGGCTTTGGTGACTGCTTCAAAGAAGTCTATCAGGTTTAGAAGACATGATCTGCCTTTTACAAACCCGAACTGGGTGGGTTCCAGAGTTTGGAGATTACCAATGTCTTTGATTATAAGTTCCATGATGATACGTTCCATGGCCTTGCAGACCAGGCTCATTAGGCTAATGGGGCGGTAGTTCCTGAGGTTGGTGGTGGCTCCCCCTTTGTTGACCGGGATAACTGTCGCTGTGCACCATTCAGTGGGCACAAAGCCTAAGGTGAGGCTATGATTGAACATGGTGCTTATGTGGGGTACCTGTTCATTCTGTAGTTCATGTAGAACACAGCCTGGGATGTTGTAAGGTCCCATGGATGCTGTGTTCTTGCCTTTGGAGAGTGTGGTTTTTACCTGTGCAGCCGTGATTACAAGAACTTTGCATTCTTCCGGTATAGAGATGGGTCCTTTAGGGGGTGAGAGAGGGGTAAAGTTGGCACTGAACCTATCTGCCAGGATGTTGGCAATATCAGTTGGTTCTGCATATTTAGTGCCATTGTGCTGTAACTCAGAGAAGATCTGAGTGTTGCCATTGAGATTCTTGACGTAGCTATAGAATGCTTTGTGGTTGTCTTTAGAATCAGTGGCGATTTTGTTTTTGTAACTAGCTTTGGAGGATTTTATGAGGGATCTCAGCTTCTTACTGAGGCTGACCAGGGAGTTCCTCCAATCATGGGATTTTACTCTTTTTTGCAACAGTTTCTTTCTTCTGTTGTAGTTTGTTTATGGCAGGGGACCACCAGATTGGCTTCCTTTTTTTGGAGGATAGCACGATCCATGCACTCGTGTAAGTGATTATAAAGTGCATTTGTGTAGGATTCAGCAGTCGTACATCTATTGCTCGTCTGCATGGGTGTTGTGAAGGTTGCCACTTTTGTCTTAAGAAGCATGAAGTTGGCTTTGGAGAAATTTTTTTACGGTGATTTCCCTAATGGGTGGTGGGGGCGGGATGTGGCTGTCTAGGATGATTAGCTTGTGGTCATATCTGACCAATGAAGACTTGACCTCTGGTGTGGAACACTGGTCGCCCATGTTGGTAATGACCAGGTCTAGGATATTGCTGCCCCTGGTGGGGGTATGGATAAGTTGATCCAAGGCATTGGAATTTATGAATTCCAGAAAACGTTGAGCAAAAGAGTTGGTACATTAATAGTTTTCCCAGTTAATAGTGGGGTAGTTGAAATCGCCCATTATGAGGGTTTTGGGTTGTACCCTAATATTTTCCAGTGTATTAAGAAATGAGGAATGAGAATCCTTGGACATGGTGGGGGACCTGTAGCAAGTTACAATTTGGATTGCTGTCTTGCCCAGAGTTAGCTGCACTTGAATAATCTCGGATGCATTATGCTGAACAACTAGCCTGGAGGTGTGGATATCCTTAATAAATATGGACATGCCTCCACCTTTAGTGTTTGGTCCAGGTTAGGTGGCTGAAAGGTGTGGTCTGAATTATAGCCTGGTAATGCAGGGGTGCTCTCTGGAACCTTGAACCAGGTCTCTGTCACTGCACAGATGTCAATATTCTCCATTTTAAGGAGTGCCTCGAGTTAATGCATTTTGAGGTTTAGACTTCTAGCATTGACTAGCATTACCCACAGATTTTGCTTGCTTGTACCTGTTACGGTGGTGAATTTGTCATTTGAACCTTGCCTAAAAAAGGAACTATAGGGGTGGCACGAGCCTTAGCCAGTATACGGAAACACAAGGGTGACTGGTGCAGATAACAGGATTCTTGACTCATGCCATAGATACAATACATATAGCAGTTAGTGCAGCAGACTTAAGCTTTGATTTGTTAATGAGCTGCTACCTGTGCTAAGGGTGCAGTGTTTGAATCTTACCTACCATGTAACCTTGAGCAAAACCCCATAAATCAAACCAAATTTAGACAGCTACAAAATGAGACAAAACAAGCTATTCTATTAGATAAAAAAAAAAAAACTCCTACCTTCATTTTCAACAAGGGAACCAAAATAACTCCAAGAAATTCTGGGCAGTGATAAATAAATTACTGCACCCAGGTCAAACCACCACTCCACCCCCTCAGCCTCTACCGATAAACTACCAGAGGATATTGCTAACACCTTTAATAATTTCTTTACTGAAACCATCCAAGCCCTTGCAAGCCAAATACCCCTTAACTCCTCTAACCCACTGGATAGCACTCCCAGCCCTCCTTTAGCTTCCAACCAGTCTCTACATCTTTCATTCGCTCACTACTCAAAAAATTCAAACCTACTACCCTAGCCGCAGACCTTCTCCCAGCCGAATATTTGCAAAAAGCTGCTGATACCATAGCGTACCCTGTTTCCATTCTAATTAATTGGTCCATATCAGAAGCCTCAGTCCCCTCTATCTGGAAAATATCTCGTGTCATACCCCTCCATAAAGGTGGTAACGCTACTGAGTTATCCAATTATAGACCTATAGCCATCTTATCACCTCTGGCAAAAATAATGGAAAAATGCGTCCATAAACAATTCCTGAACTTTCTAACCCAAAACAACCTACTGGCTAACTCCCAGCATGGCTTCAGACCATATCATAGTACCATCACAGCTCTCCTCACCCTCTCTAATGCAATAAACTATAACAGGTACAACAACAAGCTATTGTCAGCCCTTTTCTTGGACCTGTCAAAGGCTTTTGACATGGTTAACCACCATCTTCTCATCAACACCCTGGCAACAATGTTCCTAGGTAATCACTCTCTCCAGTGGTTTGAATCCTACCTGCACAATAGACAACAATCCATCTTATGGCAGAACAAACTCTCAAACCTCCTACCCAACACTCTAGGTGTCCCACAGGGGTGTATCTTGGGACCACTTCTATTTTCTATTTTTATCAATGACCTCCAAACTATAATTCATGAAGCCATCTGCATTCAGTATGCAGACAACTCAACATTGATCTGCACTGCCACCTCACAAACAAAACTGCTATCAATAACTAAGAGTACTTTCAACCTAGTAGGGAAGTGGCTTGCCACTCGCTGTCTGATTCTCAACCCTAATAAAACAAAGCTCCTACTTTCACCCTCACTCAAAGATCCACGTTGTTATCTCTCTACATTAAGGCTAATAACGGTACCAGTATCTCTCCAGATGCCCATACAAAACTACTAGGGGTTATTATAGACAACAATCTTAAGTTTGATGTGCATGTCAACAAAACAATCAAAACCATTAACAGAAAACTGGGCTCACTTTATAGGATAAAGCCATTCCTTACCCCATATGCTAGGACCTCCATTGTCCAATCCCATCTACTCTCTACACTCTACTATGCTTCCCCTTTACTGGCCAACCTAAATAAATCTGATCTTACTAAACTTTCAAGCTGCTATAATAACATAGCTAGATTTGCAACTGGTCTACCCTGTAGAACCCATCACTGTAAAAATCTAAATTATCTCGGATGGCTAGAGCTACCCAGGCAGATTCAGTATAATCAACTCATTGTTGCTCACAAAGCACTTAACCAACCAGATAATACACCTGCCCTGAAAAATATCATCTACCCCCACTCCAACTCCAGATCACTCCGGTCATCTAACAGACTATTAGTGCAAACCATCAAATGAAACAACTCAGCTGGTGACTCCCTGTTCGCCAACTCTGCTGGCAAAATTTGGAATTCCCTTCCTGCTAACATTACCCTGGATACCACCCTATCTCAATTCAAAATAGCTCTCAAGGAGTATTTCAAGTCTCAGTGGATATGTCCCTGCTCCAAGCCTGACTAAATCTTTATGCATACTGGTGTATCTATCCTATGTCTGTAAGTGCTACTCAAACATCTTTATTAAGCCAGTTTAGAAGATTGTTAGACTGTACAAATTTAAATGTACTAGAATAAGTGGTATATTTCTATAAATTTAACTAGACAGTAAAATATATTATATTTGTATTATGTTATGATTACTCCTGTTTGACATGACATTGTAATGATTGTATATGTATACCTTTGGAGCTATTCTCCTCTGGCCTCCGCTGAAAATGAACATGTATCCAGTTGTACTATCCTGGTCAACAAATGCAAAATAAAATAAATAAATAAATTTAAGCAGATAGTGCTTTGGGGCAATTGAGAATTTGGGCTAGGTACCTTATTGGTCCTCTTGACTCCATGTGTAATAACTACCAATAACTTATAATCTAAGGAGACAAGTTATCTCAACAGTGTCCCAGAAAAAGTATAGGATAAGAAAGAGTCAGGTATGAGCTGAGGCATTTGTATTAGAATATCAAACAAAAATCAGAAATGTAGATCTATATTGAGTTCTTCTAGATAGTTTTCAAACATGAGCTATACTTTGTAGTAATGAAATGTTTTGATCAGTGATCAAAACTTTGTGGATGTTTTGTTGGCAAACCTAATGTTATTTTTAGAAAAGGGACCACTTTAAAGCAAATTAATAAACATCTTTAGATGTGGTTGATATTCAAGTCTCCTCTGTATTATTTACAAAGTTGTAACTTTTAGACATCCAGTTACAGGGTGTTTGTTTCATTTTATTGATTTTTGAACTGACCCAGCTTGCATTTAGCTTATCCGGTGCATTGCTGGTGTGGGGCTTTTTAAATTGGAAAAATGGAGAAATATTGCAGGAGAATCTAGTAGTATGATTCAGTAGTTCTAGAGGTAACTTTAATAATGTCCTCAGTAAACATATTATAGACAGTGCATTTTGAACACTATTGTTAAATGTGTATGAGTACCAGTTTTAAATGCTGACATAAATAGTGGTGATATACAGACTGAATTGTTTTGTCAAGAGGCTAAGTGGCAGAATTTACTCATAGCATATGTCAAACTAGGTTTTCATTAATATATATTTTAAATTCTGTTAGAAAAAAAGAAGCTGACTCATTACATATAAAGCAAGACAAATGCATTTTATCATTTTATTGAGCATGTTCTTCATTACATATGTATGAATCTTAAACCAATGAAATGTGCATATTCTATCACATGATTTTCACTGTTTGCTTATTGAATCCATTGATTATTATATGAGCACCTCTGTAAAATATATATTTGTTAAAGTAAGAGCTTATTCGTATGCAATTTTTGGGTGTGTGACTTGTTCAGGCTTCCGTATCAGTTTAAAAAAAATTACATTTTTTTAATTAATACCATGGCATGCTATCAGTATTGGAACCTAAATTCAAGCCATTCATCTGGATACAGAATTTACACGTTTGAATGTCATGGCATTCAACTGATTGTGCTGCTTCCTATGCTACAGACACTAACTTAAAGACACTTACTTGAAACAACACTTTCAGTATAAAAATGAATGATTAAAAGTTGTTTGCTGCGGAGGGCTTCATTCCATCCAAACGTATTCCTTGCCATACCCTCCATTTGAAAGGAGACCTGTTGTATGCCATTCTGTAATATATCCAAACCGTGATAAGAAGCATAAGCAAAAGGGCTCTCCCTGATATGACAAAGTAGAGAAAAGTGTTTCCAGTCTGTCACTTTTGATACATTGTCTTTCATCCCACGATTCTGTGCTTCTTTGATTTAAACTTTACCTGCGTCTGTGTTGTAAAAATATCGTCATCAAATAAATGACCCACAAAATTACAATTTCTCATGGGACTGTTGTCCATTGCACTTTTAAGACAGAATGTTCTCTGCATTATATGAATGTGATTTTCTTCTAAACTATTTTAATTGGCAAGTAATATCATTTGGAATACATAAATCTATATAAATGCTATGCTTCAGTGGCTGAACTATAGTTAGGTACGAATGGAGTCATACTTTAGAACAAGCTGTCTAGAAAATATGCTTAAATTATAATTAATAGTAGCATTTTCAAATTTATTAAGCAGAAAATTCATATTGGCTGATGGCATCCAAGTACCCATGAGAGACTCATTTAATTTAGCTTTAGTATGAGTCTAACATGTAAAACACCAGAATAATATTTTACAGCTTTTCTTTTGAATCGCATGTTTTCAAAACTAAAACATATATCTTTCAGTTGGTCATTTTCATTCTAATAAATACATCTAGTATAAAATAAAATCCATTCAATATAAAATATAGCTAAACTGTCTGCTTCCCAATGTTATTGAAGTTGTTATGTTCTGTAGTGAACTGATGACACATGCGCGTATATGACAATCTGGCCATGGAAGTACAGGTAGGAGACATAACTTCAAGTTCTTTAAAAAATAAACTTTTAGTACATAAACACCACTGGAAATCATAATTTGTTACTCATATTATACCAGTTATTAGGTATAAGGTAAAAAATGCATCACTAGTAATGGAAAATTTCAATAATAGGAAAGGGTTTTATATGCTTTTACCAGTTCAATTTTGTTTTGTCACAAAATTTACACCTGAGGACAGAACAGCAAGCAGTGGGTCTGCTCAACCTCAGCTGCCACATAGTGAAAGCAATTAGCCGCACTAGTATAAGCTATACCAAATAAACATTTAGGGGGAAAATGGATCCCATAAATTAAGTTCAAGTAAATGGTTCTATTACAAAGAGATCACTCAACATTCCTTATTAAATTCATCCATCTTATTTATTTTCCTTAATCAGCTGACACCATTGTAAACATGTTTTCCATTTATCCAGGCCCAAGGGGCTCTCCGATAAAATCTGCCCTTTTTTTTTTTTAAGAAAATATATTTTGGAGAATTCTTTACAATTTTAAAATCATTGCTATTGATCTCAGATTATTCATATCTCCATGAAATATAAAAATATATTTCATAAATTCACAAAAGTTATTTTTCTAGATGATTCTCTAATGTTTTGAATATTTTTCTTCTGTAATCTCCATTCACTCAAAACAGATCATTTACACAATAACCATTTTATTTCATAATTAGAATCTGTACCATGAATTGTGTACACTATGAGGTGAATATGGTACTCCAAATAAACGTTTAAGGTGTACAAACAAGTCTTATCAGAATTCAGTGATCTTGGAAAATTCTTGTCCCTATGAAAACTCTATTCATCGGTTACAATGGATCTTATAGACAAAGTTAGCCAGCCATGCAAGACTAAATCATTGATTGAATTTTATATCCAAGATGTCAATAAAATATTTCAGTGAAAATGCATGGGTAAATTTTAGACTCACAGTACTTCTTTTTTGTCCTGTAACATACCATTACCTTCCTTGGAATTCTATTCATTATGCACGAAAGATCTATTAGACAAAGTTAACCAAATGAAAAAGGCTAAAATATTATTTGAAATTGACATCCAATACAGCAATAAAAATGTTTTAATGCACACAAATATTTGAATTATTATGATCCCCATTTTCTTTTGTCTTGGACTTCGGTACTTCTGTATAATTGCAGCCAGATTTGGAGCAGGAGAAGCGGCTCATTTCCAAGCACTTCTCCTGCTGAAATATGTTGTCCAAGTTATTTGGGGAATGCGTGTGTCACTGAAGTGTGTTTCAGTACACAAAGGCAATCACAACCCGACACAAATGCCTACAAATGCCTACAACTGGAGACAGATTGTAACATACTTCCCTCATAAATGTAGTTGATGCAATGACACGTCTGCATTACCATAGATTTTCTGAAAGATGTGAACTTTGCAAGTGAAATTTGATTTAGCTTTAAAATGGTGTCTGATGTCTTCAATTCTTTGGCCAAAAAAAGCACCTTCTGTTTGTAACATCCTAGAAAGATAAGAGGAAAAGCAGACATGATGCAGAATTCTACATGCTTGAGAGGTCTGTTTTACTGCTTAGAATGACAGATTTCAAGGGCAAGTGCATTACGTGTCAAAATCCCCCTCAAAATACCTCATTTGCTGTACTTGTTAAATCTGTTACACATTCCCCTTAATTTTTCATGATGGGTGATGCAATGCCTGTACAGAAAGGTAAAAAAAGTGTTCCTAACTGCTGTCATGCACTTTAAAAGTGGTTGCTTGAAACAGCTCCCATCGCTGAACATTTAAATATCATTAGGGGCTTTCCAGCAGTAACAGTTCACATTGGCCTGCCAAGTACCCTCAAGAAAACTAAACTGAATCTCTCTGTCTGTCTGTTATATCGGCAAGAAACAGCACTGTAAATCACATTTCCCAAAGTAACGTTCATACATTTGGAGACACATGAAACACGTGCGGATATATGAAGATTGACTTCCTTCGAATATGGTTGCGATAATACGTAAGTACCTGGACTTCCTTCCTTGGAAAACTGTTAGAACCCCATCCCAAAATGTCTAGTTTCATTTTCAGGATATTGTTCCAGAATAGACTCCATGATGACAGTAAATTCATTATTGGAAATAATGGCGGAGGTAGTAAAGAAAACATTAATGTATTAACTGCCCCAGGCATAGAATAGTAAGGTCATCCTTTATATATGTGAAATTATGCTATCATATAATTCTAAATAGTTCACCTCCTGCATCTCATAAAATATCTTTCTTAAAAAGTTCCCCTAAAATTTATTGTAACTACTTTTAGAAATACCATTATCCAACATATCAGTAGGAAGAGAGCCCCATTTCCATTGTATCAGTCTGTAAGTCCATTATTTTGGAGTATTATTTAAAATACCCAGTAAAGTCTTTCCTCCTCATGATTAGATGTTATAGTTAGAAACGTATCTGCTTAGGCTAGCACCATGCATGTATCATTTTGCATGTTTACGCTACATGCTTCCACACTTAAAATACAAAGCAGCAACTTCAGAATTGTTGCATATAATGCATTAGGTAATGGGAAGCTGTAGTTAACTTCTGCAGATACATTCAAAAAAGAAGGATGAATTGATAAACATTATTGTAACCATATCACTACTGTATACATTAATAATGATACTTATGTATCTCATAAGAGGCTCAGAAAATTCAAAAATGTGCGTGTGTCCTGTCAATCAAACCAAATGTACTTGCAGCATCAATAGAGCCCAGACTAGCAGAAGTATTCCTTATTATTGTATTTGTCATGTCCTGTGGCAAATATCAAGCTGACGTATATAGAAAATTTGGTCCAGATCAATTTCTTGTTCTTTGCCCCAGCTAAGATTTGAAAATCAAGATTTGATAATGAAATCCATTATTAATTCTTCTTTGTTTTCTTTGGTGAAAATAACTCAGAGTGGTTTGAGCTGTTTTCATGCAGCTGAATAGTGCTATGACAGGATATTAAAATGCGTAACGTGATATAAACAAGGTACCAGTTGTTCAGCAAATGAATTGCAAAATTCAATTAGTATGCTGTCCAATCCATGGATTTTCCTTTTTTCCTTTTTTCAAGACAGATGTTTTCATTGCTATTTTTGACACCAAAGCAGGTATAAAATGACAGACATAGGATTACTATAATAAATCAAACTACACTTAACAAAGAGGGAGTACTATCTATGATGTTATTTTCAAATATATAAGCACACAAAATCAATAATGGAAAAAGGCTTGTTATGTAATGAGGTTACCCAGATGCTGTTACTTGCTCATATGCTGTTAGCGTATCTCCGTTGTTATTCCTTCTTTGCTAGTCATTACTGAATCCCTCTGTTAGCTTACACTGTACCATCGCTTTTTAGAATGAATTGCTGACTCTCTGCACTACATCTGTCAAATATATCAAATATATGGTTGTTCCTTCAGAGTCATCTTCTCTGTACTAAGCATTCATGTCCCATTTTTTTAAGAAATGTTTTCTCCTGTTCTACATTGTAAGCATACCATACTTACCAAGGATTGCATTAAACGTTATCCCTTTCCATTCCTGTCTCTCTCTTTTCTACACTGTGCACTTTCTAACTGCTAAGATATCATTTACCATTATATGTGAAAGGACTGGGCATAGCACTCCAGATATGGCCTTACCTGTGTGATATAGCATGGGAGGACAGCATTCGTCCAC
The DNA here is from genome assembly GCF_019279795.1 of Protopterus annectens. Taxonomy (NCBI): domain Eukaryota; kingdom Metazoa; phylum Chordata; order Ceratodontiformes; family Protopteridae; genus Protopterus; species Protopterus annectens. The sequence continues at coordinate 698,604,507 of NC_056726.1, read as the reverse complement.
TCTTCATTCTGCTTGGCAGTTGTGCTCCCTGCTGCCTTGTAGATCTCATCAGTTTTCTTTCCTTTCACATTGGATGGGTCAGCTAAAATGTACCTATGACATTCAATCCCTTTACTCCTCTGTCATCCTGGGCCACCCATTTAAGTATGTACGTTTTCACTTGCTTCACTACATCGCCAGTGAAGTACATAAAGTTGTGATTTTTTTATTTTTTGTGTTAGTTCCCAAATGCTGTATGTATATCTACATGTCCTGCAAGCTGCAGCAGCTCTTACAAGGATGCTGGTCTTACTATCTGCTTTTGCCATTTCTGTCTAACCGGGAAAAGCCGAAATAATAAGAAGCGTCTGTCACTAGTAAACATGCTCATTTTGCTCTTCCATTTCATTGTGATAACTGTTACATATTTAGTAAACCTGTCCTGACACTGAAACTGAAGTATGGCACTGGATACCAGCAAATCATCATATGCCCTCTTACCCCCACCTGAAGTGACTCCTTGTTCTTCTGGTTAGTCATTCATTTTACTGTCCATCTCTACATTTTGGGAATGGCCCATAATCATTTTATTTTTTTCAGCAATAAATGGTGTAGCACTGTGCCAAGACTTGTTTGAAATTTAAATGCATCATCTGTGGGCATCCTCTCTTCTGCCTGACTGGAAATCCAGGAATAAACAAGACTAGAATTGCTGTCAGGCCTTCAGGTGTGTGGATACAGTGAACTGTTAACATAAGAAATAGCATCCAAGAACAACAGCCTTCCTGCAAAATTTTTCCACTATAATTAATTTTAACAGAAACAGGATTAGGTGTCCTAATGCTATCTCAGTCCTTCCTAAATTCTAATATGAATATAATTGCCCTGTGTCAGTCAGTACATAAAAAGTATAGCTGTAGACTGTACTGTTAGGTCTTAATATGTGTGCCTCTTACTATTACTACTTGCTCTTTTAGGTTTATGGATAAAAAGATGAATCATTAAACTGAGTTAGCAGGGATGTTGAATCTAATGGCAAATATTTTCTCAAATTGCCATCAGCATAATCATCATCATCAAACCCCTGTTTTCAATTTTCTACATGGGGATAGGGATGCTGTGTTAAATATTGCCATCTGCATCTGTTTAGTGCCACTCTCCAGCTTTCTATGACACTCACACCTGACAGTTGTAGGGCTTTTGTCACACAATCCATCCACCTCTTTGTTGTACTCCGTTTCCTCTTAGCTTCTTCCTGATTGGCTCAGGTCTTCTTCACCAGATTGTCTTCTGCTTTTCTGCATATGCACCAGAACTACTGTAATCTGTTCTGTTGCACATTTTCTGCAAATTTAGCTCCTTTGGCTTCTGCTCTTATGTCCTCATTTCTTTGTCTGTCTCACAGTGTACATCCTACCACCCATCTCTGGAACTTCATATATTTCACCTCTAGCTTCAACCGTTTTGCTTGTACCTCCCGGGATTCTGTACCATATAGTAGTACACCTAGCTTTGGTCTCTTGAATCAGACTTCCCTTCTCCTCAAGATCCCTCCCTCAGATACTTGAAGCTGTTAACCTGTTCCTCTATTTTCCCTTCTAGTTCAATTCTCAGCTTCTTCTAATTTCTCCCACTTACTGCCATTGCATTTTTTTTTATTTGTACTCAGTTTCATCCCATGCTCCTTCAGTTTTGCATTCTATTTCCCTATCTTTTGCTGAAGTTCTTGTTGTCCATTTGCAATGCCACATCATCTGCTTACAGCAGCTTTGTTGATTTGTCCACTCAGACCTGTTTGTTAATTGGGTCTATCACCAATATGAACAGCGGTGGACTTACAGTTGAACCTTGATGCACAGACACGCCAACTGAGAAAGCCTCTTTGAGACTGAACACTGTTCATACTTGAGTCATTGGGCCCTTGTACATAACCTGCACTAATTCTACCAATGTTTCTTGGACTTGGAACCACCACAGGACTGCCCAAGTCAACTTTCTTGGCACCCTGTCATATGATTTCTTCAAGTCCAGGAATGTTCAGTTGGATTATTTCCTCATCTGTAGTTTCTTCTCAAGCATCTATCTCACTATAAATGTCAGGTAAGTTGTGCTGCACCCTGATCTGAACCACTCATCTTCCATTTTACTTTCTACTGTTCTGCGTATTAATTTATCAATCACCCTCTCCAAAGCTTCTGTGCAGTGTGACAGGGGTTTGATACTTCTGTACTGCCAACAATTGTGAATGTCCCTTTTGTACTTGACCAATGGCACTAGTATTCTTATTCTCCATTCATCTGGGATACGCCTTCCTCTCCACACTGCAATGAGTGCCATCAGGAGCCATTTTTTCCCATTAACTCACCAAACATCTTTATCATATTCTCACCTGACCCTGCTGCTTTTCTGGACTTCATTTTCCTTAGTGCTGTTCTTACTTCGTCTAAGGTGGGCTCCTCCTCTTCTTACATCATAGGCTGTGTCTGGGGCAGTACAGCTAATGTAAGGTTTTCTTCATTTAGATGCTGTTGGAAGTTGCAATCAACTCTTATGAAGTGTGTCTGATTATCTTCTATATCTTTGTGTCTTTGCCTTGTAACCTGATATAGTTCCTTTGAGCTGCCTACTGAGTCACATTACAGAAGGTGGTAGAGTGCCTCTGATGCCTCTGATGCCTCTGATGCCTTGTTCTTTGCTATCGTAACTCCTCTGTTAGCCTCTTTGTTAGCCAATTTCTTCCTTTTCACCTGTCTCATCTTTTCTATCTCCCACTTTTTTCTGCGCTCCTTCTTTCTGTTGATGACTTCCTGGACTTCTGTATTCCTCTGCCAGCTTTCCTTATGCACCTTATCTCCATATCTGTCTTGGATGCATTCTGTAGTCCTCACACATGCTATTTTGAGTGCTGCCATTCTTCTTCAACTCCACCTATATCCTCTTCTACTTCTTGAGGAACTAGAGCCATGAGTAATTCCATGAACTGTCATGCTTTCTCTCCAGTCAACTTCCATGTCTTCAACCTGCTCTCTGTTGACATTAAAGCCTTCTCTGGCCACTGCTTGCAACTGATTGTGGCAACCAGTGGTTTATGCTGTGGGATGACTGTTTTACTGGGGATAACTTTGCAATTCCTGAATCTATCCAACTGCTCTTTCCTTAATAGGAGGAAGTCTACCTGATTTGCATGTTGGCCACTCTTGTATATGATCTTGTGACTGTGTCTCTTACTAAATGATGTATTGGTCAGCATCAAGCAATTTACCAGACAAAAGTCTTGAATGGCTTCTCCTTGTTTATTCCTCTTACACCACACATGTGGACCCAGCAAGTCCTTATATCCTGTTCTGTCTAGCTCAGTATGTGCATTCAGGTAACCCATTATCAACATCAGTTCATATTGTTGTGCTTTACCTAGTAGTCCCTGCAAATGCTGCCTGAATGCACTATTTTCCTCACAGTCACAACCCTGCTGGGAGCATAGTATGAGACTATAAATGTTATACTGGAGTCTGATTACCAAGAGTCTGTCACTAATCCTGATGACATCCCTCACCTTCATTGTCTTCTAAAGCCACTCCATCTCCTCAATTACCACATGATTTTGGTCTATATTATGTTATTGAATACTCGTGTATTCGAAAATGTAATAGTCGACCCGTACATAGCTCTCAACCTTCCATCTCCAAAGAGGAACATTCGTCTTCATAATGTGGAACAAATGGGCAAAATGTGGAACACATACTAATGGCTTACTAACAACTTCAACTAGGAAGGTCATAGGATGGTTAAAATATGCTGGTTTTGCTTAAAAAGAAGATCCTTTAATGAATTAATATGATTAATTTATATTTACCATGGATTTCACTTTAAAAAATTCCTAACACTGAATGTGTGACAGGCTCTTTCAATGTGGAACTTTGAGGAACTACGAGGAACATGAACTTTTTAACACCCCAAATGAGGTACGTTCCTCATAATGAGGTACACTTGAGAGGTATGGACCCGTAAATGTCGAAAACGTCAAACATTTCAATGGAGATCTCCGTACAGTGCAGAAATTGAATTTTTCCATTGTCTGCACTGTATGGTGATCCTGGAGTTGGTATATTTAAGTAGTGGGGGGGTGCAGGGAGGGGCTTGCCCTCCATCTTACAGCGTTTAAATGATTTGCTTGGGTGGGTTTTTGTATTGTTTGTACTTGTTCTACGTTTGATGTTTTCGACATTTATGGGTCGACTATTACATTTTCAAATACATGAGTATTCGATAACGTAATATAGACCCCATGATTTCTAGCCAGTTCTCCTAATTAGTGGACTCTGGATCCCAAGCCAAGTGACTTTTCTGCGTCTTTCTTCCATTTTGTCTCCTGGATGCATAGGTTGTCCAGCATCCTCCTTGCCATCATGTCATCCATTTCCAAGCCCTGTTGTCTCAGTGAACCTACACTGAGTGTAGTAATTCTCAGTTTGTGTTAGGCAGGTTGATTGGTTTATGTCCAGCTTTCCATCAGGATAGCTATCCCAGGTAACCCAAAATGGACAACAGGATACTGTCTGGCCATTAACTTATTTACCCAGGGTTGCTGGGCTTTACAGTGGGCACATGCTGACCACTACAGGCACATACACCCCTCCACCCATTAGCTTGGGTCCTTGACATAGGTTGGAGTAGGCTGGGTCTTAAACCTACTTTTCACTGGCAAATACCCATGTCCATTTGGCAACATTAGTCAACATGACTGAAACACCTAGAGACATATTTTACACCATCAAGTGGCTAGCCCTGCCATGGAAAATTTCTTGGTCTTTTATTTCTATTTTCAGAGATGACTGGAAGGCAGAAATGTAATCAGAAGTGCACAAGGAAAAGTTGTTTTAGCATTTTAACAGTTCCTGCATAGCACAGAGTAGTAGGAAAAAATGATGATGATGCTAATGATATTGATTAAATTCCATTTTTTCTTCTTAGCTAAACTATGAAGCAAAATCAGTTCCAAGTCGAGATCAAGGTTTTCTTGTTCAAGTAAGTAGTACAGTGTTTTTATTGCTAGTCATGTTTGTTATGAGTTACTATCTAAAATTTGTTTTTGTTACTTTCAGATATTTAGGTATGCTGAACAACGAATCCCAGTTCTCAATGAATACTGTGTTGTGTGTGATGAGCCTCACATCTTTCAGAATGGACCGATGTTAAGGGTAAGTGTGTAAGTATAATGCTGCCATCTGAAAAAAACAGTTTATCAAGGGTTTCAACTGTCAATCTTGCAAACTATTGGTCTTGCCATAACATGAATGCAGCCACACCGATACCCACAACACGCACACACACCCACCTCATCCCACACAAACACATGCATACACACACATAAACAAACACACAAAGTATGAAACATACGTTACACAACACCATACAAGAACATGGAATAAGCATAACAAATGGAAGTCAATCATTAATTATCTTGTAGAGCAATTTTTACAGAGGCATGCACACACACACACACACACACACACACACACACACACACACACACACAGTTATGGGGGCATTTCTTATGGTTTGAAAACAGAAAAGTTATCCCAGGACTCCCCTGTACTACTAATGGACAGAAGCAGCTCCTAAATGCTGTATTCTATGCACGGGCAGGGGTAATATATAATCTGTAACCATGGAATAGATGTAGCCAATCTGTGACCAAATGGGATAGATTATTTCAAGCACAAAAAGGGAAATTGGGTAGGCTGAAAATGGCCTGCAAGGGCAACTGCCCTAGTACTTATCTATGAGCCTATAATAATCCAATTTTATATGTGTAAATAACTCTCTCTCTCTCTCTATATATATATATATATATATATGTGTGTGTGTGAGTGTGTGTGTGTGTGTGTGTGTGTGTGTGTGTGTGTGTGTGTGTGTGTGTGTGTTTTTATATGCATCTATGTGTATATGTGTTAGGGTAGTAGTGCATGTGCAAGTGATTGTGGGCTAGGGTTAGTAGGGGTTGCGGGATAGGTTTAGTGTATGTGTGAGCATGTGTATTTTATGGTTAGAGGAAGGAATAGATAAGGGGATAGCTTGAATGTATGCGTACGTGTTTGTAGGTTAGGGTAAGAGTTAGGGTTAGGTAACAGGATATACTGTGTGTATGTGCTAGTGTTTGTGGCTTAGGCTTAGAGTAAGCATTGGGTAAGGGGATGTATATTGGATGGCGCAGTGGTGGAGCGGTAGCATTGTTGCCTCACAACAAGAGGTTCTCCAGTTCAATTTTCGGCTGGAGTGCCTTCTTTGTGGAGTCTGCATGTCCTCCCTGCATTCATGTGGGTTTTCTCCGGGTACTACAGTTTCCTCCCATGTTACAAAGACATGTGTCTGGAGTGGTTCTCTTCAGGCCTCTGCTGAAAATTGGCTTCGTTACAAGTCGGACTTTTGCAGTAAACAAATGTTAAATTCATTATTTAGTGTCATGTGTGTGTGTGTGTGTGTGTGTGTGTGTGTGTGTGTGTGTGTGTGTGTGTGTGTGTGTGTGTGTGTGTGTGGTGAGTGCTTGAGCTGTGTTGCTTAGTAGTAATAGCATTATGGAAAGTGTTTTTTATAAGGAAAGGTGTATGGTTAGGGGCAGGGTTAGATTTTGTGTTAGGGTCACACTCATTACTTAGACAAAGCAGGTGGGTGAAGCCTGCCCACCTTAGTAAAGTGTGCTAACCATAACTTTGACCCACCATTAATCCTAACCATACACCTTACCATAGAAAAAAACATTTCTGTAACACTACCACTATTCAGGCAAATTTGTTCTGAATGGTTAGGTAGAGTAAATGCTTATAGATTGCAAAAGGAATTTGTTTACATGTTTTGAAATACTGCTTTTAGGTATTTGTGTTGTCAGTGAAATGAATGATTGACATACTGTTGTTGATCTTTTGTGCATCAACAATTTAATGTCACATATTTATGATATGATTAAAACTATATAGGTACATGCAGAAACGCAATGTGTATATCTGTGTGTGTTGTGAGTGTGTATAAATATACACATATTTTTTTCCAGCATACTTTCAAAAATCTCATGCATCTCTGACTATTACAAATCCCTAGAATACGAACCACTGCTCAGGAAGCAGCTTGGGATTAGTGTTTCTGTTTTGCTTCTGCTGAAAGAAGAAGCAGAGGGAAATTCGTTCCTAGTCTTCCTTGACACAACTGACCATGGGAAAGCCTGAAAACTGCTTCTTAGTTACTAACTTGGGATTAGTGCTCCTGTTTTCTCCTTGTGCGAGGAGGAGCAAAGGAACATTTGTTCCTGATTGTCTCTTAATATGTCCTTGTGAGAGAAGGAGCAAAGGAACATTTATTCCTGAGTTGTCTCTTAATGTGTGTGTGTGTGTGTGTGTGTGTGTGTGTGTGTGTGTGTGTGTGTGTGTGTGTGTGTGTGTGTGTGATGGGTGACTGCTTCTACTTTCTCACAGGGAAATATTTTAGTCATACATGACTATATATATCAGTATACAGACTTCACACTCACCAGACTGAGCAATAAAAGCTTGACTGTAAGCTGATTGTCCAGTGCCAGGATCTATGATGTCACAAGGGCTCTACAGTCCCTAAAAGCAGTCAGATATAACTATGCCTTTGTGGTGGCCCACATGGGAGGGAATGTCTAAAAGTTATTGGCCTAGGGGGACATGTGGAAAGACATGTAGATCTTACTATGCAAAGTACTGGATTAAATAGTTTCTAGCCTCCAGCAAGAATGATACTTAGATACCAAGACTAGTTAATAGGCTTTAACACCTGGCTGACTAGGTGGAGACATTCTAGGGGGATTTAGTATGTGTCATCCTGGGATGAGTTGGCAAATAAGACTTCCTGTTTTAGCAGGAATGGCTTCCACTTCTCATAGCAGGGATTCCACATACTGGCTAAAATCTTTGTTGCCCCCATAGTGCCTTTTTAGGTGGAGATCCTTATTAGTCATTCCAGTATAGTAAACTCAGTCTCAGATTCAGACACAGTAGTACTACTTAATGCTAGAAGTTTAAATAGAAAGATGCCAGAACATGAGGCTCTCTTGCAAGTCAAACACATTTGTATCTGTGTACTTACCAAGGCATGGCTTTTTTTACAATGACATCACTCCATGTGTATCAGAGTTTGGCACCTGTCAGACCTTCTATCCATAAGTTAACTGTGGGGGAGTTTAAGTGTTTATCAGAAACACATTCACCTCATATCAAGTTACCCACAGCCATAGAGATCCAATTTAACACATATAACTATTACTTCATACTTCACTGCTAGCAGTTTTCCATTAATGTCTCCATACAGCATGGAAATTATCTTAATACCATTGAGGGGCTAATATCAACCAAATAACTTATTTTTAGAGAACTTCAGTTACACAATTATTAACGGCACACTTGTATGTCTAAAAATAGACATTATCATTGTTTAAAAGACTCTCAATACCAATGCAATGGATACAATTGTAAAAATATGCCCTAAACCCTCTAATATTTATTACCTGCCTAGCTCTTTCCTGTAACCTACTGCACATCTAATCATCCCTGGTTTAGTATCTTCACAAATCAGTCATCTTCTCTGTCAGGTCTAGTGGTACTTTTCCACCAGCAAATTAAACTAGCTTTAGAGATTTTTCCAGGGCCATTCTACTTCAGCTTGCAGAAGACTGACACAGAATTCCCAAAAATTCCCTCTAAATACGCTGAAATGAGGGGGCTCCACATTCACCTCTGACTTTTCTCAGGAGCTAAACATCTGCATAGAAAACTCAGTATCTGCCTGCGATTAATTCAGAAGTAATCCTTTCTGGTGAAAAGTCCCATATTACTAGATTAAATAGCAGATGAAAGAAAGTAGTGTAAAATTATAAGATATCCCCATCCCCCTACCATTGGACCACACTCAGACATGCTGGCAAGGAACTTAACAACACTATTAGAAAATGTAAAGAGGTGTACGAGTCTAAGGTTGCTACAGATACCCAAGGAGGCTATGAATCTTTCTTCAGTTATGTTAAAAATGGAAGAATCATGTCAAAAAATGCACATATCCATAATAACATAACACATTTCAATCTCAAGGATATAGCCAGTATATTTGCAAACAAATTTAGTGCTAACCTTACCCATATATATCCACATTGTTTTTCTTAATATCTTTAAAAAGTTAGTTTCCCCTGAAGTTACTTTGGAACATGTCTTCAAATATTTGTAAAAGGTTGAAAATAATACTTCCATGGAACCAAACAATATTCCAGGCTGCATTCTCACCAGTGCTAAGTGTCTACTACCTGAGCCACGGCTTAAACTATTCAACTTCAGGCTATCCACCTGAAAAACAACCACTGTAATAATCCTACACAGAGGTGGGCCCTGAACAGACTGGGTAATCTTAGGCCCATCAGACTCACCAGCCTTGTATATAAAGTTGTGTTAGATATCACTGGAGAAGTCATTTATGAACACATAGGCAACTTAATTGAAATAGACCCCAAGTAGTTTTTGGTCCTGTCTCCTGAATGCAGTAAACTTCTTTGAAAGGCTTACAAAATCTTTTGACAGTGGTTAGTGTTCTGTGCTTATCTTAAACTATCCAAGCCTTTTGACACTGTCCCCCATGCTGATAATGCTGAAAAATTAGACAAACTTAATGCAAACTCTCTACATCATCCATTGAACTGCAGATTGGATATCCAACAGATCCCAGTTTATGAAAGTTACTTGTACCCTCACAGAATGCAAAATTGTAACTACTGGAATACAACAGGGATCAGTCCTGTGTCCTCTTCTGTTTGACATTTATTTGACAGATTTTGAAGCCAATGTTCCAGAAGTGCTGTTGATACTGGTGATTGCAAGCTGGACACTAATATCCACTTATCTGCTGATAATAAACATCTCCAGCAAGTGATAAAAAATGTGCATACATAGTGTACTGAAAATGGTTTCAAGCTAAATGCAAGAAAAAGTACTGCATAATAATGTTTTGCAAAAAAGCTGCTCCCATCTCACACATTATAGTCCTCCTCATAAAGCAGACATGGTTACAAGCATAACTCTCTCTCATTCATTTATCATGTTTCTATCATAGTCAGAAAATCTTTCTATCTTGTCCAGTTAGTTTCCAAAGGAATATTCTCAACAGATCAAAGAAGTCATCCTACTGTTGTATTCTTCCCTTACTAGGCCCATCATTGAATACAATGTTCATTTTCTTCTGTACAAATCCAAACATATTATTCAGCTGGAAAGACTCCAATGTTATCTAAGAAAGAAAATCAAAAGCCTTAAATGTTTTAAGTATCCCAGCAGATTAACATGGCAGTTCTTATACTCAGTTACCTTATCCCAGCAGATTAACATGGCAGTTCTTATACTCAGTTACCTAACTCGTACTGCAAGGTGGCTTATTTCTCCCTTTTTGAGCTATGAAAGACACAATCTTTTTTGACCTACTATTTTTTACAAAACCACACTTCACACTTTTCAGGAGGCTCATACACATATTCTTCCTCACATCCTACCCTGTCAGTAGAGTGCAGTGAGTAGATATGTTATCTGCCATTTGTAATAAAAACGGCCTCCAAAATGTCTCAGCAGGCCAGTATGTGTTAGGTTCAAGTTCTGTGATAAACCAGTTCACTCCAAAATAAACCTTTCAGATGGCCATTCTGCAGGCTATCCTTCCATGTCTATCAAAAAATGATTAGACGAGTAGTTCAGAGCTCCAAGATGAATACGTAAAGATAGCCAGTGAGTCCATGAGGCAGTTATTACCAATTTAGGACTCTTAAACATGGTCTCAGCTTAGCTCCATAGAGTTCAAAGCCAAATGCTCAATAAACCACAGACTGCAAGAGTAAAACAGTTTTTCTGTCTGTATGACTAGCCGCTTACCCCCCCCACCCCACACACACACATGAACAGGCTCATACTATGCAGAAATCCCTGATCACACTATTTTAGGAATACCTGTGAACACTGTAAAGTAGCATTTGTGGCTATTTAAGATGCTCAGTTTCATAAGCTACAGTTTGTACATAGTTGCATGCAAGGCCTGCATGCCCATAGACAGAATCCTTATTGTTCAGAACCTAGTTTATCAGATTGTTTAGTTTGTCATAGCTTTAATTGGGTCTATATTAGATAACCAAAAGTTTTATTCAGCAAACGCTCACATGAGCGAAAATGCTGGAAATCAAACTTCTTATTCTGGGGGGCTGAACCCCCCACACCCCCCGCTAACTATATATTCCAACTCCAAGATTGCACTACAGTGAGGAAAGGGCAAATATCCCACTCCTCACTGTACCACGACCCCATAAACACCCTTTTGATTTCCAGTGTTTTCACTCGTGAGCATTTGCTGAATACAACTTTTGTTTATCTAATATAGACCCCTTTAATTTGTCTGTTGATCTTAGGGCTAATACCAGCAGCTATTCTCACAGTACCCTTCCCAGTATCTTGTATGACAATACTTTACTGGACTTTAAGAATGCAGTGGCCTTAATTTATGGTTGTAGGACTGCATGAAAATCATCTCGTGTTGGTTTTATATCCAGCACCCAACTCAAGGCAGCAATTTCCTGATCCCTACTACTCTAGTGGCTAACATGGATGTGTCTTTCCTAGGGTGGTGAGGCATTGTTAAGGGCAGGCTGTCCAAGGTGTACAGTCACTGTTGGAGCCCTGTTTGGACATCCATTTACTGGAAATGAGGGTATTCATTCTTACTTTCCAGTCCTTTTAAGACTTCTGCCTTCAAAATGCTGTTGTTTGGTATGTAAACAAGCAAAAGAAACACATTCCTATTCACATTGCTAAGAGGCAGAGACAGTTTGGGAAAGGGCTATGTCAAATCACTTTCTGACTGCAACTTCTTTTCTGTGCAAACCAGCTCTGTCATGGACAGGCTCAACTATTGTTTTGTGATGCCACAAAAGTAATGTTTCAACTGTTCTATAACCAGGGGAAGCCTTGCTTGACATTTATGCCTCTTTAGCCAACACCAACTATTGCAGCTTTTTTCTGTTTTACTCCATCCATGGAATGTTCTAGGGATTCTGTTACCTAGAAATAGCCCCCATTTTTTTCTGTTTTTGAAGTTTATTCGGTCAGCTAAACAGTATACCTCCAGAGCAATTCTCTTAGCTCCATTCTAGTTACATTTCTAGTTATTTTTGTTCATGTCTCATCAGTTGGAGAAGACTGCTCACCTTTGATCCTTTCCCTTCCTGCCAGCAAACCATATATAGATTACCTTTCCCTAAGTTGGATGGAGCAGTGTTGCAGTGGTAACATTGCCTCACAGCAAGAGGTTCTCTGGTTTAATTCTCGGTTGGGGTGCCTTTTGTGTGGAGTCTGCATGTCCTTGTTGCATTTGTATGGGTTTCCTCCAGGTGCTCTGGCTTCCTCCCATGTTCAAAGACATGCATCTGGAGTGTTTCTTTCTGGGCCTCTGCTGAAAATTGGCTACGTTCCAAGTCGGACATTCCCGATTGAACTTTTTTTATTTATTAACCGCGTGTTTTTTCTAGTACAACTAATGGCTAGAACAGGTGTAACTAGTTATTTTTCCACCTGTTGCCACCCCCAATCATTCACCCTTTTTCTCAGATCTTGCTCAAAGAGCAAAAAAAAATGCAGTTAATATCATGAATAGAGGACTATATTAATATCATGTATAGAGGACTACAGTATTCAGTATTGACCACAAAAAAGAAAAAAGTTCTTTCTTATAAACTGTAGCAAACTGCTTGCTGCATGTGTAACAATCATTTACTACAGTTTATTCCATCCAAAGACTGCTACAGTTTTGACCACAAACACAATGCAATGCAGGCATTTATTTTTAAATGCCAGTATACATTAAACAGTGAATGGGGTTTGTCAGATCATGCCCTTTAACACTTTGCACCCTGGGCAGCTGCCCCTTAACCACTCCCTAACTATGTGACTGGGGTAGATAACCTACCTAGCTTTCCAGAGTAATCCCAATTCTTTCCTCAGTTCTGCACAAAAGTCCACTACTAGGAACTCTTAAAACAAATGGACCTGTTTTTCATTTGAATAGTATCCTTATACTGTTCATCACGTGTTAGTCTTGTTCTGCTTATCTTAAAATTTTGGTACAGGTACAGGCCATAGTAGGAATTCCTAATAACTTAGCTTCCTGCATCCATTCATATCATTCATTCTTCCAGTGATTGAGAGCTTGGCTTCATCAAACTGGGAAAGAGCAAGTAGGCCAATGTGTAAGTCCTGCAGAATTTACTAACTCCTTTCTTTGTTGGTGGATTGGATTGCAAGCTCCCCTACATGCTACTGCAGCAGGGTGCATGTGTACTTACACTCATACCAGCCATCTACCTGAGTAATGCATCATTAGTGCAGCAGAGGCTTGATAGGACTGTTGCTGTGATTGATTCACCTGCTTTTTGGTAGGTGTTGCTAACACAATGAGCCAAGCCACTTCCCTTTCCAAAGTGTGAATCATTTAGCAGTGGCCACTCACTCCCATACTTACCTGCCCAGTCCCTCCAGTGCCCATGCTTGCAGTTGAACACTGGTCACCTCAGTTGTAGGTAGAGCTTTTTACCTCTATAGGCAGACCTTTTTGCCTCTACATCATGTAGTTAGGAGGCCTCAGTTATTCTTCTATTAAAGTGCACCTTGCTGCTGTTTGAATTTGTTTCACGTCACAGATTCTGTATTTTTAGTCTCTCTGAAAGTTTGCAAAGCCTTTCTGAATGGTACTGTTCTTATAAGACCTCCAAAAGGATCATATTCTTTCATGGAGTATATATTTTCTGCACTGACAAATTTGCTCTCCTTGTATTTAAACCCGCTCCTATGGCAGAATTGAAGTATTTGCTTTGAAAAATTATTTTTGTGATTGCAGTTTGCACAGCCAGAAGAAATTTCAGAGTTACAATCCTTGTCTATGCAAACTCCGTACATATGTTTCCAAAATGATTTTGTAGTATTGGTCAACTGTTGACTCTTCTACTGTATATGCTTGTTAATGTGGAGCTTTTCTCCCCTGGCCTCCACAGAAAATGGGCTCACTTTGGCCCAATGGACTATCCTGGTAAGCAAATGCAAATAAATAAATAAATAATAGATCTTGAGAAACCACTTCATTAAATTCAGTAGTTTCTGTGAAACCACTTCATCTTGTTAGCAGTACTAATTGTGGCTATAGCTAAAATGCAATAACGTCTTTTGGCTTTTCCCGGTTAGGGGCCACCACAGCAGAACTCCGGTCTGCTTATGATTGGCAGTGGATTTTACGGTGCCGAGTTGCCAGCCTGATGCCCAACCTTCAATGAAGGCACGCCCATTCACGCTCACACCTACCTGCATGTCTTTAACGTCACTCGACTGCGGGGAGGACATGCAGACTCCACACAGAAGGCACTCCAACCAAGAATCGAACGGGAGAACCTCTTGCTGTGAGGTGACAATACTAACCGCTGCACCACCACGGATCTATAGCTAAAATGTGAAAAATGGATTTTTTTATTCTGAAAAGTTTTGTGAATGTTGTAACTTAGTTTAAGGCTGTACCTTAGTTATCAGGTACCATAGCTCCCCAGCTATGGATGCTGCTGTGTATAGTTGGCCAGTATCTATAGTGTGGGCATCTCTATCTTCATTGTCTTGTCGCTTACCTCCCTTGCAAACATTGTTCAGTCCTACAAAATCATTTGGATACCTTCTTGGCATCATGGATGAAATATTTGCTCCAAATTTCTTTCCTGTGATTGCTGTGTAATGCTCGGGGGCTGGCTTCTTTGCTCATCTTCTCACTACTTAGTTCAGTTGCATGTACCTCACCAGTCAGCTAAATTAGCTTGAGAGATCTTAACTTTTCCTCACCAAAAAGATCTCGGGTCTTAACAGCCTTAGTTACACTAAAGTAATAAAAGTTCTGTTGCTCTACTGAGTGACCTACAGACTCCTGAGGGGTGATGTCTGCTTAGCTTTCCATGCCATGCATGACCCAACACTCTTTAGACTTCATCAACTAATGCAGCAAGTGGTAAAGCAAACATCTGTTCTGGATCCCTAAACCTACACCAGTCTCATCAATGAAATGGTGTGATGGATACCTAACCAAACATGTGCACTTTTTCTGAAATAGATTGCCTTTAGCTGTCAAGCAGAGTGCGTGTGTGACTGGATAAATAATCACAAATTTTCACCTGGAGTATGTATGGAAAGTCTACTTAATAAGGGATGCTGCTCCTTTCCACCAGTACTGGGTGATGTGACTGAGCTTTCTGATGGTGTGTTTTTATCTGTAAGCTTAGTAAGAACCTATAAACCAATGAATATCCTCTGTTTTGACATCTTTTTCAGATTTCAGAGTCACTTACACACTGTGACAATCAAATCTACACATGTTGAATTACAATAATCATTTCCTCTATGTTCATTCAGTAAGTGCTTCCTTTTTGTCCAAATGGATTCTTCCCAGTATTGTTGTCATGTTGTGATCAATCTATTTCTAGAGTCAGTTGACTTGTTTCAGTGATGGTGTACCCTTCTTTTCATCATGTCACATGGGATTCTGCCTTAACACTTAACCAGACCACTTTTTATGTGCTCTGTAAATTTATTCTACTCCATCTCTATTCTCTTTATAAAAGTTTCACTTTTACATCTGCATAGACAATGTATATGGTACTTCCTGCTATTAATTTTAAGAGTAACAGATTTATCTTATTATCTGTTCTACCATGGCATAATAACCTTGACCTCACAACATGCTTTCACGCAAGCCAATTCAAAAGTCTCCTATGGAATACTTAGTACTTTGGTATACCTTTGTATAGGCTAGCAGAGGTCATAAAAGCAATCCTTTGACACATAGTGAAGGAGAGGAGCAAGGTAACCTGAGAAAGTTTTAGGTGTTGTGCTCTCCATGTCCTGACAACTTTGAGTCCTTTTGGTGGACCCTGATTTTACACATCTATAATTATGGTAACTACATAAATTATGTTTATACCATGCTAATCCCTATTCAGAATGTAGGCCACAAACTGTATGTGTTCTTATTAGTGAAAAGAAAGATCATCATCTCATGTTACTGAGAGAGAGAGAGAGGGTACTGTGCCTTTGTTTTATGTAGAGAATCAAAAGGTACCACGTATGTGGCACTTGATACGCTTTGTTGTGCTGCAAGAAATAACTTTCCCTTATAAACGCATTTAATAAGCTTTACCTCCAATTTACATATTAGAAAAGCTTAGATTTCTGTCTAGATATACAGAAGCACTAAAATTATTGGCCAATGTTTGCATTCACAAATGTAGCATTTCATAGGGGCTGTAAAATGCAAAGAAAGGTTGATTCTGCTGCACAGAGGGTAGAACCCTGAGTGTAACCCATACAGCCTGAGTCTGAGTAGTAGTCCAGGTACTAGAAAATTGGGTGATGAGGGGGAGGGAAATGAAGAGGTAATGCCTACTTTCCTTTTTCCATGAAAGAGGAGATGGAGAAGTGCTGAAGGTGTTGCTAGACATGAGGTCTGGGAGAGGAAAATACTTCTTTTCTTAAAGAAACATCTTGACGTTGTTATATTGTGTGTGTGTGTGTGTGTGTGTGTGTGTGTGTGTGTGTGTGTGTGTGTGTGTGTGTATATATATATATATATATATATATATATATATATATATATATGGGATCTGTACAGATCCCCGACTGCACTTTCCACCAAAACATAAATCGCCAAGCATACTTAACCGAAAGTGCTGTTACCGAACCAGCACTTTCGAATAAGTATGCTTGTTGTGCCGGTCATACTACAGTGCGGATAAGGGGAAATTCCCTTTTCCCCAGTGTAATGTGACCTCAGAGTGAGAATATTAAAGTAGGGGGGGTGTAAGGGGCTTGCCCTCCTGCATAGCAGTAGGTTTAATTTTTTTTTTTTTAAACATACTTTAACAAAATTGCTTTTCCGGTGAAAGTGCTTTCGGCAAAGTATGTTCGGTAATTATAGATTCGGACTTTTGATCTTTCGATCAAAAGTCCTAGATCCATGTAGATATATATATATATATATATATATATATATATATATATATATATAATTTTTTTTTTCACAGAATAGCTCAGTGGTGTAACAGTTACCATTGCTGTCTTCATTTGTGCCATTTTTCCCAGCTGCAGACCTCTCCTGTGAAGTCTGCAGGTCTTCACTTATGTCTAATATGATTTTGTCAGGTGCTTTAGTCTTTCCCTACATCCCAAAGACATGGCATTAAGTCAAGTGGTGAGATTCTATCTGGATTGCCTGAATGTGCGTTCTGAGAGTAAGTCTATACATCTGCTTATGGACTGGTGATTAGTTTAATACCAATGGAGTGCCAGAATAGGCTTTAACTCCCCCATAGCCCTCAGGAGGACAAATGACCACTGGAGAATGAATGAAAGAATGAATAAATGCATGCATGCATGACTAAAGGTATTTCTGACAGACCAGACACCACAGTCATATAAAATTCAGCATTGATTGGATGAAGAACATCATATCTTATACAGTGATATTCAGTTTAGAGAGAATATAAAATTATCTGCTTAAGACATTAAATCGCATATAAACTACAAATACAGATAAATATGCTTGTTGGCCAGCTCTGTGATGCGGAAAGCTAAAGCCCTGACTATGACCCTGAGCTGCAGGTTCATATAGTATTTTGGGAGCTGGTGGAACTGATAGGGAGGAAGAAGAAGAGTAATAAGGTAACGTCTGCTCACCTGTCTCTGGGAACAAGGTCAGGGAGCACATGCATCAGTTGCAATCTTCACTGATGATTCCTGATGAAAGCCAGGTCAGATGTTGGTACATGTCTGCAAGGAAGACTGGGCCCTCTGATAGGTTACTTCACTCACTTGCATATTCTACTTTGGTGATGTTCACCGTGTGACACTGCTGCAGTCATTACACTTGGGTTATCCTGCCGTCAGGCGGTTCCCCAGCTGGCCTGAGTTCCAAAGTCTTAGTCCGGCGTCAGCTGCTGTCGCCTCCTCCCTGACGTCAGTGCGACAGGGGTATATAAGATGCAGCCGATGCCATTTTCTTCAGTCTTTCTTGCCGCACGGTGCCCGAAGCAAAAGCAGTTCGCAAGTGCCGGTCGGCCCACTCCTGAGATTTTCATTCCGAATCCAGAACCGAAGTCTTCTACAAAGCTAAGTACCCCATTGGGGAAACTTTTTCTTGCCTCAGACCGATGTCAGTAAAAGTTAATAACTGTATTTCTTGTGGGAAGCAAATACCTCATAAGGATTTCCATTCTTATTGTATCCCATGCCTAGGCCCAGACCACAACGTTACTGGTTGTCGGTTTTGTGCTAGGTTTAATAAGCGCACTATTAAATGTCGGTTTGATTTTGCCCAACATTACTTTGGCAGAAAATTTAATTATACCATGCCGTCAGAACTTCCGACGACCGGTATTCATAAAAAGCGCAAAGACAAGGACAGGCATCCGAGGCCCAAAACTGACGACGAAGCCTCTTCTAGGCCAGTCACCAGTTCTTTGGTTTTCAGTGAGGCGCCTTTGCAGCCCCTGACGGCCGCTTCTGCAGAACCACAGGCCACCCCCGACCCCCACGTGGAGATGGCTGGGCCTTCGGATGCACTAGCTTTTCAGCAGATCGAAACCGATCCTGCAGAAGGATTCGGAGTACCTGAGCTACCTGCAACTTCAGAGGGTTTCTTCAGACCTACTCAGCTAAGCATTAAACCCTCTTCTAAGTCAAAGCCTCCTTTAAAAACTAAGAAACAAGTACAGCATTCTCCAGGACAGGCCTCCATGCCTAAGAAACAAATGCTCAAAATGGCCGAAGACCTAATCACTCTGATCAGGGGTTCCCATCCCCCACCTGATAAAAGGCCTAGACAGGATGCAGATTATGATTCATCCGACCAGGGGTCCATTTCCTCAGATTCATCCTCAGACCTGGGATATTCTTTACCCCCTTATGAGGATTCTGATGCTGAGGAATCTATTCCATCAGCCTCTCCGCCTGAGGACTACTCCTTTGGGGAAACCTTACGTACCATGAGGGAGCATTTCCATTGGGAAGGCCAGGATTATTCAGAATCCAAGAAAAGGCTCAGAGACTTCCTGTTATTACCTCAACATAGACCCTGGCTATTCCGCCAGTGCTAGATATTGTGGATGGTGTGTACAGTGAATCCAGCTTAAATCCTGATTCCTTACCTCCAGCTCCACTTAAACCGGACAGATATTACAGAGTCCCTGACTCACACAAATTTCTGTATAAAAGTCCTGTTGCTGATCCTGAAACTATTTCTCAGGGACCCAAAGGGGTTAAGGCCTCATCAGCAAAGAACCCAGTTCCCTCTGACAGAGATTACAGAGCACTAGACAGATGAGGAAAGAAAGTATATACGTCTGCAACTTTAGCAATGAAAGCCTTAAATTGCCAGTTTCACATGATAAAATATCAGCAATTTTTGATGTCTCAGTTGAAACAAAAAATGCTTCCAGATACAGATCCTCCTAATTTTAAAGAAATGCAGGCTTTATTGCATGCTGCTAAACAAGTGGGAAAGCATACTTTGCAATGTGGTTTTGATTCTTTAGAGGCTTCATGCAGAGCAGCAGTTACAGGCTCTGTCATTAGAAGACATGCATGGTTAAAAGAACATACGTTACCAGATCATGTTAAAGCTAAATTACTGGATGCACCTTTACAGCAGGATGTTTTATTTGGAGTTAAGGCAGAAGAGGTATTAAAAAAAATGGAGGATAAGGCAAAATCTATGCAAACAGTGAAGGATTTCTTACAGGTTCAGCCTCCTCGATTTAGTAGAAACTGGCCAACAAAGAATTGGTCCTTTCCAGTTAATGACAGACCTCAAAGGGGCAGATACAGACAGCCAAGAGGTAGAGGTCAACCACAAGGTCCTTACAGGCCTCGACAATGGGGTGCATCAGGCCAGAAAGAAGGGGAAGACAGGCACCTACCATATAAAAAACAGCCCCAATGACTTCCCACTCCAGCTGCCAAACAACTCACTCTTGGCAGCCTCTTTGGGAGGAAAACTGGCATTTTTTTAAAACAATTGGCATATGATCACCCAAGACAAATGGGTTCTCAATATTATTTCAAAAGGTTACAGGTTCCACTTTCACACTCTGCCAAGATTAAAAGGAATGCCAAATCTGCTACTAAATCAATGGGCAGAGGCCCCAAAACAAATTACGGCACTCATGAACATAGGAGCTATTTAAAAGGTACTACCACAGGAACAAGGGCAAGGATTTTACTCAAGACTCTTTCTGGTTCCCAGAAAAGACAAAGCCTGGAGGCCCATTCTGGATCTTTCTTCACTAAACACTTACCTGGATGTTCCGAAATTCAAAATGTTGACATTACAGCAGCTTCTTCCCGTGCTGGGCAAGCAAGCTTGGCTCGTGACTTTGGACCTCAAGGAGGCATACCTGCATGTCCCTATCAGACAAAACTGCAGAAGATACCTCAGGTTCTTAGCTGGTCCAATGCACCATCAATTCTCTGCACTGCCCTTTGGATTATCTACTGCGCCCAGGGTCTTCACAAAGTGCCTGGCACCAGTAATTGCATTTTGCAGACAGAAAGGAATTCAAATTTACCCATACCTGGACGACTGCCTGATTCAAGCAGAGAGCAAGGACATTCTTCTACAGCATCTGGCATTTGTAAAAAAGTTATTAAGTTGCCTGGGGTACACAGTAAATGAAAAGAAATCAAAACTAGTGCCCTCACAAGAGATAATATTCCAGGGTGCCAGCTTGAACACAATGGCATAGATGGCTTTTCTCACGCCAGACAAGCAAGGACAACTGACACAATACTTTCAATTGATGGCAACAAAGACCCAACTCCCTGCAAGAAAAAATATGCAGGCCTTGGGCTTCATGGCATCTTGCATACTACTAATTCCATATGCCAGACTGCATATGAGGAAACTACAATGGTACCTAAAGAATGCATGGTCTCAACACTGTCAAAGTTTGGAAACAGTTATACCACTAATACCTTGCCTTCAACAGGAGTTTCGATGGTGGGCTCAAGCTTGTCACCTCAACAAGGGACAGCCTTTCACTCAACCCACAGCCAGGCAAACACTGACAACAGATGCATCGGATTACGCCTGGGGAGCACACATGGCAGGAAAATGTATTCAGGGCAAGTGGTCCACAGAACAAAGGCATCTTCACATCAATCAAAAAGAGATGCTAGCTGTACAAAATGCCCTTATAGCCTTCAAGGATCTGTTGCATCCAGGACAACTACTACTAAAGACAGACAACACCACAGTTATGTGGTACATAAACAAGCAAGGGGGCACTCACTCCTACCCCCTCTGCAGACAAGCCATGACCTTGTGGAACACAGCTATAAACTATCAAGTTCATCTACAAGCACAATTCCTGTCAGGAGAGAAAAACACACTGGCAGATGACTTAAGCAGAAATATCATGGATCCCCATGAATGGGAATTGAATCCTCAAATATCCAGAATGATAACAAAGAAATGGTGGAGCCCGGACATAGATCTGTTTGCCTCCCGAATGAATTGCCAGCTAAAGAAATTCTGCACAAGGAGTTACCATCCGCAAGCATGGAAAGTGGATGACCTCTCATTCAGCTGGACAAACCTACAAGTATATGCTTTTCCACCACTGCGTCTTCTCCCAAAGGTACTCATAAAAGCCAGGCAAGAAGAGCCAAAAATGATCCTGATTGCACCAGACTGGCCACACCAGCACTGGTACCCAATCTTAAAAAACTTAGCACAAGGACCACCCTGGATTTTGCCTCAGATACGACATCTGCTGTCACAGCACAACAATCAGTTACTCCACAGCCAGCTAAAGACACTAAACCTAGCTGCATGGAAGATTCCCTAGCCACGCAAGCAATGCCTCTCTTGAAAGCAGTTATGGATGTCATTCTGGAGGCCAGAAGGCCTAGTACTAGGAAAGCCTACTCAGATAAATGGAAGAGATTCTGTGCCTGGAACCAGGCTCACAGCCTTGATCCTATTGTGCCAAACATTCCTCAGATACTACAATATTTGACTGAGATGCTGGACAAAGGCCTCTCCTTTTCATCCATCAAGATCCACGCCTCTGCCATCTCTGCACATTACAACATGGATCTACCAATTTTCTCTAATCCTTGCTAAAACAGTACCTCAGAGGGGCTAAAAACATAAGACCGCCCCGTAGAGCACCTACTCCAACTTGGGACCTCAACTTTGTTTTGGAAAAATTAACTTTACCTCCTTTTGAACCCGCTAGCACGGCAGAATTAAAATACATTTCTTGGAAAACTGCTCTGCTCCTGGCAATAACGTTTGCAAGAAGAGTTTCAGAATTACAGGCACTAATGGCAGTGGAACCTTTCCTCATTTTCCACCAGGACAGGGTGTCCTTAAGAACTAACCCTACGTTTATGCCTAAGGTGGTTTCAAGTGTGTCTCTAAACCAAACCATTCACTTGCCTACTTTTTATCCAAAACCACAGATTAAAGGTGAAAGACTACTGCATTCATTGGACATTCACAGGCAGTTATGCTTCTACTTGGACAAAACCAAAGCTTTCAGAAAATCTGAGCAATTATTGGTAGCATATGCTGCAGCAGCACAGGGAAAAGCTATTTCAAAACAGACTATTTCTAAATGGATAGGACATTGCATACGTTTCTGCTATACGCACCATGGAAAACCTGTGCCTAACAGCATTAGATCTCACTCCATCAGGGCAACAGCCACTTCAACTGCCTACCTCAGAGGAGTACCTACTAAGGATATTTTGGAAGCAGCAACATGGAGTTCTGTGCATACCTTCACCAAGCATTACCATCTGCCTCTATACTCTAAATCCAGAGCTGGCTTCGCCTCTGCAGTGCTGCAGAGCCTTATAGCCACCCCTAATACCTTATAGAACCAACCACCCTACCTCAGCTTTGGGATTCTACCCAAGTGTAATGACTGCAGCAGTGTCACACGATGAACATAGTACAGTTTTGTACCTACCATAAATGTAGATGTTCGAGTGTAGACACTGCTGCAGTCCAAGTTACCTTCCCTTCTTCCCCTCTTACTGGCTAGTACATACCTAGTTCCTCTACCTTTTACTACCTATGGGGAGTATTTGCTAGTAGCTGAAAGTATGTTGTTTGCATTTCTTATGTATGTTTTATTAGCAATTTGAATTGCCTACCTATTTGGGGGCACCTGACATCTGGGACATATGAAAAACTGAAGAAAATGGCGTCGGCTGCATCTTATATACCCCTGTCGCACTGACGTCAGGGAGGAGGCGACAGCAACTGACGCCGGACCAAGACTTTGGAACTCAGGCCGGCTGGGGAACCGCCTGATGGCAGGATAACCCAAGTGTAATGACTGCAGCAGTGTCTACACTCAAACATCTACATTTATGTTAGGTACAAAACTGTACTTTTTGCCTACAGGCTGCTGTGTGTTGCCTTTCTTTTATGTAACTGCAGGCATACACAAAGGAGGGGGAAAGGAGTGACTAAAAAATCTCTCCAATGGCAGACTGAATTACAGCCTGTATACAGATGCCTTCTTGTTTCAGCAAGGGAAATTAATAAATAGTGGCTGCAATGATTGGCTCTAAGAGTTAGTGGGTGTAGATTTGCAAAACAAACAATTGCCCCTTACTTGTTAAAGTATTAAGTTAAGAGCTGCTTCAATACTCTTTAGGGTAGAATGTTCTGCTTATATCATGGAGTGAACTGGCATCACCCTAATTACATGAGTTTATATCCAGGCTTACATAATTTCCCAGTATAGAATTAATTCCAGATCTTTCTACAGAAACATTTAAACTATATTCCTTATTTCCTTGAATTTAATTTCTCCAAAAGGTTTGGCCTTCTAATACCATGACAGGAATGGACTCCATTCCAAAGTGAGGGTATAACTGGAGTTCACAGAATTAGCAATGTCTCAGCATTGGTATTGCATTCTCTGTTTTAAGGACTATCATGGTGTAGTTAAACATCTGTATCGTTATCGGTGAGCTAATAATGGAGACAAATGTATTTCTCCTGGCATGTATATGCTACTTAAATTAATTTGGCACCTTCCTATCTTTAGATCATCATGGTGCCAATGAGGATAGAAAATAATTCTGTTTGGCCAAATTAATAAACAATGGAATCTCACTTAGGGCCAAGGAAGTTTATGTTGACTATACTTGTCTCTTATCTGCCCCATTATTGAATATAACACTTCTTTTGGCATGTACCTATTAAAACATGTTTCTTAACTGGAGTGAGCCCAGCAGTTTCTAGCCATAGTTCACAGTTTATAAGCAAGTACTAGGCTAACTGCCCTTGCAGACCATTTATAAGCCTAGTCACTTTTCCTTCAAAGGTGAGAATCAAACCCTGTACCTCGTTTCTGTGAAATAAATACCTTAAACATTATGCCAACCCTAAAAAAAGTCAAAACCCTTAAATCCCTTATTTATCCTAATCATTTAGCCTCCCACTCTCTGTGTTTAGTTTCCTGTAGAATTCTCCATGGCAATCTATGCTCGGCCTTCCAGACCATGACAGACCTCACTCTCATACATTTTCTTAGTTTTCATAGAAGTAATGTTTCCTGAGCACAGGTACAGAGGATCATAATCTCCATTAATAAATTAATGGAACATGCTCAGGTGACAGCTTCTTGTCTCAGCATGTTGCTCACGTATGGAATAATCTACCCATGCATATTAAGCAAAGTAGTACCCTAACCACATTAACACTTAACTAAGTATTGGATGGGCACTTACAAATTCTCCTTATTGATTCATAGGTTCATAAGTGTATACTAGGCTAACGACCACTAGGTCCTCTATAAGCCTAGCTGTGCAACCCAAAAGCATCCCTTTATATCTGGGGCATTTCTATTAGTAGGGAGTATGTTAGGACATTTTTAAAGATTATATGGAGAAAGTATGTTAGTTTGGACATAATTTACTGTATGCCTGTGTCTATCAAAGACAAGGGGCCAGACCTCAAATGAATTTCTGATTTTCCATCCATTGGTCAGGGTTACACTTGTATAGGATTAGGGATGGGCTCTTCTTCACGTGGATGAGAAGCCTATTCCAGAGAATGGGGATCCTCTGAGACACATATCTGCCTTACCAACATGTTCTATTATGTTACAAACAAATTTAAATCTTTGATGCAGTAGTTCTGATGCTGTTCATTTTGCAGATGTGCAAAAGATCTATCAGCGATAGCTTCAAGGATGTCTTGTATGCCACGCATAGATCACATCTTAATAGTCTGTAAGAAACCAAGTATTTAAGGTGATCTCTATAGCGCAGAGACCATTTTGCATAATGGTTAAGGTCTTTGCCTCCAATGCACAAGTACAAGGTACAAGGTTCAATCCTGACCTCCAACTAATGCCTGCTTGGAGTTTGCACATTCTCCCTGTGTCTCTGTGGGGTTTCTCCCACATCCAAAAAACATGCTAAGTGTTTCCCTCTCAAACTCAACAATGAATGGATCTGTGGGAAGCAGCACAGACTGTACATGGTGCCCTATAGAAGGCAGAGATGTGCAGACCAACTGCTTTGGGCATCTACTATGGTGCGCAGTATCCTCAAGATAGGAGAACACAGATCACAGACAGTAAAATCAACCAACCTACCAAACATGAACTGAGAATTGCTATGCTTAATGTAGGTTCACTGACAGGATACAGCTTGGAAGTGGATGTCATGATGATATGGAGGAGGCTGGACATCCTGTGTATCCAGGAGATGAGATGGAAGGGCAATGCAGCAAAGCCACTTACCTTGGGATCCAGACTCTATTCAGAACAGGCTAGAAATGGTGTAGGAATTGTGATGAGAGAGAGGCTTCAGAAGGCAGTGAGGGATATCATCAGAATTAATGACATACCCATGGCAATCAGACTCCAGTGCAGTGAATTCATAATCTCAGACTGTGCCCCACAGCAGGGTTGTCATAGTGAGGAAAAGAGTGCAGTTGCAGGACCTGGCCTACTAGATAAAACAGGACAACATGAACTGGTGTTGATAATGGGTGACTTGAGTGCACATCAGAACAGGATGTGAGGACTACCTGGGTCCACATGGGTGGGACAATAGGAATAAAGAAGGAGAAGCCATTCTAGACTTTTGTCTGGTAAATGACTTTATAGTAGCCAACATGGTTTAGAAAGAGCGACAGTCACAAGATCACATACACGAGTAGCCAACATGCAAGTCAGGCAGACGTCCTTCTAGTACGGAAAAGGCACTGGGGTAGAATCCATGCTTGCAAAGTCATCCCCAGTGAAACAGTTGGCCCACAGCACAAGCCATTAGTTCCACAATCAGTTGCAAGCAGTGGTCAGAGAAGACTCTAAGGAGAAGGCTATAAGATCAACAGAGACCAAGCTGAAGACATGGAAGTTGACTGGAAAGAAAGTACAACAGTTCAAGGAGTTGAAGGAATTACTCAGGGCTCTAGCACTCCAAGAAGAGGAGGAAATAAGTGGAGTTGAATGGCAGTGCCTAAAAACTGTGGCACTGAATCGAGAGAGTTGGTTACAGTTAACATGATACCCCGACCTCATGTAGAAAAAATGGGAAAAAGGGAGATGATGCTGATGGTGATGATGCATAGGACAATGTGTTCTTGCCCTGGATTCTCATGGTAAAGAACATTTGCGGTCATTACAGTTGTTGCATATATCTGGTCAGGTATATGACAAAGGGGGAATTATACTCAATGATGGGTCTGATAAGGGTTAAGTAAAGTGGTACTATGACTTTCCTGGACCTGGATGCCATGCCCTTACTTGTAAGTTGCATGACATAGAATGATTTTTTTTACTACCTTGGCCATGTGTTGGTCAAAGGCCAGTTTACTGTCTGAATATGTTCCCAGATCTCTGACTACTGGTTCAGCTATTAAGGGTTTCTGATCAATGACATAATTTTCCTGGGTAGCCAATTTCCCAAAAGGTACTGTAATGCATTTCTTGGCATTAAATTTTAAGCCGTGACTTTGGTACCAGTCATTTATCTGTGTTAGGCCATCTTGCAAGATGTTGGTGTCATGGAGGGAATCTTTGACAGCTCCTAATTAGCAGTCATCTGAGAACATGATCAGCTGAAGGCCCTTGACAATAGTCTTGACCACCGAGAAGTAGATGACAATGAGGAGCAGGCCTAGCACAGAGTCGTTAGGGAACCTTTGTGGAGGTGGTTTCACCAATCCTAACTTCCTGGGTCTTGTCTGTGAGCCAACTGGCAATCCAAGGTGTTATGTAGGGGTGTATGCACAATTCAGTGTGCCCCATTGTGAGGCAGAAGGCAACTGTTGATGTTGGGTGTCCTGGGTTAAGCTGAAAATGGTCTTATGACATATTGCCCATTATTCGTCTAGTATCCTATGAAGCTATGACCAAAATGCGTTTATCTTCCTGTTACTAATGTTACAGATACTTTTTGCACTGGGGCTCATTTTTGATGTAGCCTTAACTAAGAAAATGCTAGGACTTTTCCCACATTTGGGATACCTTCTTGCAAGCTCAAATATCTTAAGTTTTGTTAAATGTTTAGTGGGGTTTCTAAGAGCCATTGTTTTCTGTTTTGACTTGTGTTAACAGTAGTGAAAAAATGCATTACCTACAGATGGAAGTAATCTGTTACTCAATGTCAGAAAATGTCAATTTGTACATAGTAAGATTTCTGTTATGAAGGAATAGTGCATTGTCTGGTATGAGAATGCCCATTTTCTGCATTATTTCAAAAGTTTTCTGATATAAAAGGAAATTGAATATAGTTTGCTTATGAGATATATCTATTAGGATTATACAGATTATACATAATCTTTAATGTGAATATTCTTTTTCTAGCTTTCCCTGCCTATTTGTCTTACAGATGTTTTGTATGCTTTTTGTAAACAAGAAAGATATTTAAAATAAAAGTGTTTTATAATTTGAGATGGACAAATAGAGGGCAGGCAATTCATTTAAGGAGGGGCAGCTGTGTGTATAGTTTAACAATGAGTGTGATACAGTTGTGAGCAGCATATTATTGTAGATTAATTAGAAAAAGCGATTGTTTACATGGGTAATTCTAAGCAGTCTGTGTAGCAATAGGTGAGCATCAAAGATGTAAGCATTTGACATGTATTCTTTGAGTCTAAAAGATAAACGTCTAGAACGTGTTTGACTGACTTACATGGATTAAATTAGAGAACTGTTTCAGAGTCTGCACTGATTTTTCTTCAGTACTATGATTGCCCTGATTACACTGCATTCCAAATGTACTTCATTAAATGTATAACTTAACAGTAAATAGAATGACTTGTGAAAAGAATGAAACACAAATGTATTAACCTACATTTTTTTCTTTCTTAGCCTGCTGTATGTGAACGGGAATTGTGTGTATTTGCCTTCCAAACACTGGGTGTTATGAATGAAGCTGCAAATGGTATTGCTACAGGAGCGCAGGTGAGAATATGTAAAAAACGAAAGAAAAAAATTGAGAAACATTGCACTTATTTCATTTTAAAAGTTGATATTTTATGCAAGATCTAGATTGTGTTTACTGAATGTAATGCATCTAAACTAAGCTTTCAAAAAGCTTTTATAGTCGTGCTGTAATGTGATTCCACTTTTACATTATGGACAAAATCTGTCAATTATCAAATGATGTTATTTTGGCACAGCACTGATTTTTAGCTTCAGACTTATGGTTACTCATCCCATATTTACTGATTGTCTTGATACAGTTATATCTTTTTAGGCTATGCGTGTTGTTAAATTAACTGAGCCTATAAAACGTTATTGTTTTTACATTTTCCTGTGAGGTCAAGTATATAAATGTGTTATGTTCCAGAAAATAAGCAAATAAATATGTAATTTTCCTGTCCTCTGCTGTGTCTTTAAAGATTTTAAAGGCCAGCACTGGGACTTCTAATGTCAAGGGACTGAGGGGTTTGCAGCTATAACATCTACAGTTTAAGACCAGCTTTATTTTTCATTCTCTGTGCCTTAGTTTAACAAAATTATAACCAAATTGAAGTCCATCGTATTAGTACAAAGTAAGTATTTTCTGTAATAAATCATGACTTCATTGATACTGCCTATCAACATAAAAGAAAAATTGCTATCATGAAGTATGGCACAGTGGTGCAGCAGATGTGTTGTTGCCTAACAGCAAGAAGTTCTGGTTTGATTCTTGGCTGGGGTGCCTTCTGTGCAGAGTCAGACTCATACCTCTCAACTATACAGAATGTCCTTATTTTTGCCTCATATTTTTGGTGTGTTCCTCCTAAACACTGTACTTTTCTGGCAAATAGCTGAGGATTTAAGTCAGTAAATAATGACAAACATTTGAGTTTGACTCCACATCCTTTAGAAAATTCATGCTAATGCAAACCCTATTATAATATCAACTTTCTAAGTTTGTAAGAACAATATTTAAAATCTGTCTCTATTTGTCCCCCCATCATTTTAGGCTTTGTCCAGATTTTTTGCTCTAAGAGGTTGAGAGGTACTACATGTTCTCCTTGTGTTCGTGTGGGTTTCCTCCAGGTGCTCCAGATTCCTCCCATGTTACAAAGACATGCATCTGAAGCATTTCTCCCTGGGTGTCTGCTGAAAATTGGCTTCTTTCCAAGTCAGAATTTTCTGATTAACAAATGTTAAATAAATAAAAACATATTGGACAAAGTAAATTGCTAAACAGCTGATATGGGCAATAAGGGCATAAAGCTGCCATGTCAACTAACAAGCAAGGACATAAATTAACTTATACCGTGATTAAGAAACATGTTAATTATCTATTGGGTTTTATTCATTCTATTGAAAGAGTACCTCTGTCAAAGTGAGAATTGTCTGTCAAAGTAAGAATTGTCAGAATGTTTCATCAGCCTCAGTTTTGGCACAAGCCTTTGTGTGAGTGCAAGACTGGTGGGTGTTAAGACTGGGCAGTACAGTGGTGTAGTGGTTAACATTGTCACCTCACAGCAAGAGGTTCTCTGGTTCAGTTCGCAGCTGGGGTGCCTTCTGTGTGCAGTCCACATTTCCTCCCCATGTTTGCATGGGTTTTCTCCCCATGCTTTGGTTTCCTCCCACTTTCCAAAGAGATGAATCTGGAGCACTTCTCCCAGGGCCTCTGCTGAAAATGGGCAATGTCCCAGACCAGTTAGACTTTCCCTGTAAACAAATGTTAAAAAATAAATAAATATTTGTGGATGAGTACCAGATCATGTGCAGGAATGTACGTGAGTATACAATTTGCTTGTGAAAGTGTGTTTGCGTATGTGTGTGTTTCTGAATATAAGATCTTTCATCATGCGTGTGCATGTCTGTGTGTGTGTGTGTGGTTGTTCAGGTAGATTTAGTTTGTGTTAAACGGAATGTGAGAACAGTGTGTCTGTGTGTCTAAGTGACAGATCAGTGGGTTAAGGTGTGTGTGTGTTTGAGTGAGTGATCATGAAGTCAGTGTGTGTCATTGTGAGATCAGTAAGCAGTGAGACTGAGGAAGTTTCTTTTTACATAGTATTTTACAATATTTGAATTAGTATAAATTTGCCCCCTGGAAAAAATACTTGTATTCTTAATTTTTAAGTGAAAATGGCAAAGCGCTGTTGACAGAGCCAGTCTTATGAATAGGCCAGCTAGGCGGCTGCATAGGGTGCTACTCTTCTTGCCCACTTTTTCACATTTATTTGTTTTTAAAGTAATGAAACATGAAATTTCTCCCTATCTCTTTCTCTCTATTTTATATATATATATATATATATATATATATATATATACACATAAAAAACATATCCCAAGGTACCCCTGCTGCATAGGGTGCTACTCTTCTTGCCCACTTTTTCACATTTATTTGTTTTTAAAGTAATGAAACATGAACTTTCTCCCTATCTCTTTCTCTCTATTTTATATATCTATATATATATATATATATATATATATATATATATATATATATATACATATAAAAAACATATCCCAAGGTACCCCTGCTGCATAGGGTGCTACTCTTCTTGCCCACTTTTTCACATTTATTTGCTTTCAAAGTAATGAAACATGAAATCCCCCCCCCCCTCCGTGTCTCTCTCTCTCTCTCTATATATATATATATATATATATATATATATATATATATGTATATAAAACATATCCTAAGGTACGTCTGGTAAAAGAAAATATGCTTGCAGTGTGGCATGTGCCCTAGGGTGGAAAGTACAGCAGTTATTATGACCACTCTGGTCACATTACACTTGAACATTTATAGGTTTTGTCTTGATGGGCAATACAAACCAGAAAGCCTGCAGTGTTCAGATGTAAAGTGAATGGTGCTTGAGGGTGTGGCATAGTGAAAAGAGAGAAGGTAAGGTTTCTCTCTTCGGGCCAGTAGTGAGATTTTTTTTTTAAAGTTGCTGGCAGATATTGGTAGTGGGAAGCACAGCACAACACTCAACTTCTTTGCTGAAGGATCAGGACAAAGTCAAACATATTGAGGTGTGGGGAGAACTAATGCCCCACACCAGAAACAAATGTTAAATACTACTCTGTGACTATCTGTTTCGCCTAAAATGATAGGATAACAACAGGTTTTGTATCAACATGAATTTTCTGAAAAAAAGTATGAAATGCTAGTGGCTGGCATTCTTGACTGGTTGTAATCAGTAATTTACCAGAAAATCAACAACTTTGCATGTGACATGGCAAAATATGAGGCAGGATCAAGGAAAGTATACACATATGTGTGTGCATGTATATATATATATATATATATATGTGTGTGTGTGTGTGTGTGTGTGTGTGTGTGTGTGTGTGTGTGTGTGTTACAGCTAGAAATGCACAGTACTGAAAAAAAAAGGGTAAACTTTTTATATATTTTTATTTGCAGAGGGGCAAAATAGATGATTATATAAATTACTGGTCCACATATTACTTGGTCAACAAGTAAATCGTCCATCAAAACATGTTGAACAGTGGTTAGGCTGAACATAAAGCAACTGACAGTACTTTGAAAAAGGAAACAAACTTCCTTTTGTGATGCACTACCCAAAACCTGACCACATTCCGGCCAAATTTGCTGACTAATGACTTCCGATGGTTGAGTGACACCCCCACCCCCCGGTCCCTGGCTTAATGCAGTTATTTTCTCTTCAGTTATTACAGTGCAGTTTTCATCAGAGAGATGTTAAAAAAGGATGTAACTCTGAATTACTGTCATTAATCATGATTTTTGTTTAGGCCATCACTGGATGAAAAGTTTGTTTAAAAAAACTCTGAAAAACACCTCAATGCATCTAGAACCCCCAGACCTCTAGCTTAATGCAGTTATTTAGTCAATAGTCATTAGAGTGCGGTCTTGTGTAGTTAGGATGTACTGAATGAGGAATACAGGAAAAATGAAGACTTCAGAAAGCTAAGAGAAAAGGAAAAAAAGTCACCTGGATAGTATGTGTAGGCCAGGATAGGAAGATGGGAGAGGGCCAGGGGACTCCATGGTGATGTGCACAGGGGGATGCAGTGGACAGTGTGGGGGGTGCCACAGAGCCTTTTGCCTAGGGTGCCATTTCACCTAAGGCCAGCCGTAGATGTTTATTATTAGAATCTGATGGAGTTAAGTTTCATTCATGGGACTCACATAAACTTCATCTAATTCTTCTTGCTTATATAATATGCTAAATATGTATGCAGTGAGGTATTCCATTGATGATCTGAAGCAATTATATTCTCAGTTGTTACCAGTTAATTTCCATAAAACAGTTTCACAGTCCAAAGCACCCTCTTAAAATGCTCTTGTCATGTGTTCCTTTCTGTCACTAGGTAGTTCTCACTTTCCCTCTTGCCCTGCACAAGATGTACAAACATCAGCATGACCCCTCCTTTCTTTCTCAGCTTAGAACTGCATTGTTTTCTGTGATTACACAAGCAGTCAGCATAAACTGCTCTCTGTACACTCAGCTGACATCTTTCTTTATGATAAACTTGTGCAGGAAGTTCAGTTTCAATTTCTAGATATTGCAGTGTTAGCCTGTCTTCTAACTGCTGTACACTGTTTAGTTTACAGTACAAGTAAGATACATAAAATTAATCTAAAGTGACAAATATGCATAATATGCTCAAGGAAATTAATGGCACATTCATCAGTTTTCAAACTTTTCTCCCCATAAATTGTGTTTACCTTTCAAAGCAAATGGCTTATTCAAGTAGGGGAACAGAACTATTATAGCAATAACCCACGCCTGAAAGTATATATATAAATTATAGCAGTTGAGAGGTATGAATGTCAGATCTTTTAATATTACACTAATTTCCAGTTTCATGAAAATGATTCTATATTCAGATGAAAAACTTGTTTCTAGTTTCATGACAAAGTAATTTTAAACTAAGACACCACAGTCTGAATTTTACTAGGCAGTACAATATATACAATTCTATGTGTCAAGTCAGCATAGTTACACTTAATCCATTTCTTGGCCATTACAGAAAACACATAGAATACCTTTGTATTCTTTAATGTTTTTGCAGTACAACCATTTGCTTTTCTTTACTTGTTTGTAGTCCTGACTTAGCCAAAATATTAGGAACATCCTCTTTCTTTCAAACTTGTAATAGATATTTCAAAGATGAAAGTCTTGCTAGCTTAGTAATTTATTTTATATTTGTTGACTGGGTTTGTCCGACTGGGCTACAAATGCTCATTTTCAGCGGAGGCCCGAGGAGAAAAGCTCCAACAGAAAATATAAATTTTACATATTGAATACATATAGAAATACATTCATCAGTACCACAGATTACTGCATTACAGTGCCACACATGACATTCATCAGTACCACACATTATTGCATTACAGTGTCATACATTAAACTGTGGCAAATTAAATATATAGAAATACATTCATCAGAGGGATACATTCATAATTACATATTATATACATAATAGTGCAATAGTTACATAGCTGAAATATTTTACTAGTTATGTTTGTACAGTGATGTACCAAGAGGAGAAGATAAAGTAGTAAGTTAGTTTATTGAAGGAAAGGAAGAGAGAAGAGAAGTAAAATGTTATAGGGGAGTGTTTACAGGGGATAATTACACTGGCAAGTCTATTTTTCATGAAGGTATTTTTTTGCAGCAGTTTTGAATTGATTGGGATGTTCAAGGGATCTTATATCCAGTGGTAGGCTATTCCAGGCCTTGGAAGAGTTAAAGCTATAGACTAGGTGATCCATTTTGGTCCTTGGTTTGTAGATTTTTAGTAGGCCTTGTTCGGAACTGCGGAGTAATCAAGTGGGTAGGTAATGAGAGATTAGAGATGAGATCGTTGGACAGAAAGAGGGTTTGTAGAGAATGGAATGAATAATCTGAAACTGATTATACCAAAGCAGGTTAGGTAATTCTAGCCAATTTAGTTCTTTTAGTGAGAGACAGTGATGGGACTTGTAAGAATTTTGGGCAGCAAATCTGGCAATCCTGTTATAAGTTGTTTCTAACTTGTTTAGTAGTCCAGTGTTGAGGCTGGTGAGAATTTGGGAGCTATAAAGTAAAGTGGGTAAGAGGTAGGCATTTGAAAGGGTTAGTTTTGCTGTTTTGGTAAGATATTTTTTGTTTCTATAGAGGAGACCTAGCTTGAGATGTGTTTTTCGGTTACAGTTATTGATGTGTAAATCAAAGGTTAGTCTATCATCAATAGTAACACCTAAGAGTTTTGTACTGGTGTCCACCTGTATTTGAGTATTATTTTGTGAAAGTATGGAGAAGGAACACTTTATGTGGTTAAGGTTTTTAGGGAGAAAGAGTAGTAATTTGGTTTTCTTTGTATTAAGGATAAGTTGGTTTTCAGATAGCCAGTTTTCTACAGAGTTAAAAGAGGACTGTGTGTCTGATTTTAGTTGAGTTGGTGATTCAGCAATAGTGATAAGTGTAGAATCATCTGCATATTGTATCAGTGAGGATCCAGGACAGGAAGAGTAGAGAAAGTTGGTAAGTTTTCTTAGTCATAGCTACAAATGGATTATTTATTTATACTAAGGTCTTTCAGCTTTTCCCAGTTAGGGGTCGCCATAGCAGAACTCCAGTCTGCTAATGATTGGGAGTGGATTTTTTACAGTGCCAAGGTGCCAGCTCGACACCCATTTATGCATGCACCTACCTGCATGTCTTTAAATGTCACTCGACCATGGGGAGGACATGCAGACTCCACACAGAAGGCGCTCCAGCCGAGAATCAACCCGGAGAACTGCTTGCTGTGAGGCGACAATGCTAACCGCTGCACCACTATGGCCTCAGATTATTTATTTATATACTTATTTATTTGTATGTTAACTGAGTAAATGAACTGGTCCAAAGACTCTTTTCAACCACTACCTTGGCCACTTAGGCAGTACAAAGAAACTGAACTTTAAGCATATTAACTCAAAACTGGCCTTAAAACTGTATTTGTACATTTTCCTTTACCCCATTTAAGTTGAATGGCTTAAACTTCTGGTTTTTCACTGTTACCCAGAAGGTACTTATTTATAGTCACTGTCAATAGTGGGTGTATCTTAATCTAGAAAATTACTAGAACTGATTACATTTGGTTTCTAGTCTTAGGGTATTTTTTTCCTAGTTAGAATGAATTGGAAAATATCATTATATTACAGGCATTCAGGGCATAAATTAATCATTGGCAGGGATTCATAAGAAACTACACCGCATGCGCAAACTGCTATAGCCAAAAGGGTCTGTTTCATAAGTGAGGGAGTGTGATTGAGAGATATGTTTAGTCACAGGGAGGAAAGACCTTATCATTGGCTAAACTGCATTTCACTGAATTGTGCGAT
Organism: Protopterus annectens; assembly: GCF_019279795.1. Taxonomy (NCBI): domain Eukaryota; kingdom Metazoa; phylum Chordata; order Ceratodontiformes; family Protopteridae; genus Protopterus; species Protopterus annectens. The sequence goes on along the minus strand of NC_056726.1, from coordinate 698,568,625 downwards.
GTTACTAAAAGTGCTAATAAGCACTTTCCTGTGGTAATCACCTCTGGTGGCCCATGCATCATGCTGACACAGGCATCCCTGAAGGCATGTGTCCTACTAAGAATTATGATTGTGTCACCAGTCATTCTCCCACACACTTGCACATATTTAAACATACACATGGGCACGTGAGCACACACACACACACACACACACACACACACACACACACACACGCACACACACACGCACACACACACATACACATACACATACACACATGCACACATGCACACACACACACACTTCTCATCCATCTCTGAGTTTGCAGAGCATTCCTGATACTACATATTATTTTTGGCTTCCCTTCATAAATCACATGCTATTGTTATTATTCAATAAAGGCAGATATTATTATTTTTATTGTTCAGAAAATGCATCATAATGAAAGACCTGTTGCTCTATTAACTTTTTACATGACATGGAGCAATAGTTAAAAAGTCTTCCTGGTATAGTCTGGTGTCCCTCCCAGCTTTGTCCAGAAGTCATGTGCATGGCCGCTGAGAGGCATGGCAGCACCCCACATGGATATACCTCCATACCTCTCCACAGTCCTGATTCCGTAGAACATCCCACAGTCCCTGATACCACAGAACATCCCACAGTCCCTGATTCCACAGAATATCCTTGATTTTCCCTCTTATACCTGCATTGCCCTTTGTTACTTGCTTATAGTAATATTTAAACATCCTTGGTGGCTAGTGTCTCCCCAGTATAACAAGCTTTGCTCATTAGTTCAGATGAGTTTAGAGGTATGGCAGCCACTTGTCATACACCTATACCCAGACATGTAAACATTCAGACATTTATGAAGATGCACACGTGCGCGCACATACACACACACACACACACACACACACACACACACACACACACACACACTCTCACCCAAGACCACTCATACCTCTGCAAGCACGCACAAACTCACACACCTGCTATCACTGCTTCTCCGTAGTCACATGCCTGCTTCATTAAGTACATCCCTAGTGCAAGACCCAATCTTGACAGCATATAGTGGTGCTTAATAAAATGTTGCTAAGCATAGCTAAGTACTGTTAAGATCAGGTCTTGTGCAACAGGACTAACAGTGAATAGTTCTGGCTAGTGAAGAACAGTGGTAAAAGGCAAAACAGATTTTAAACTTTGTTTGAACTTCAGTCTGCCATACTTATAATCAGAAAGTGTGTCAGAACAAAGTGCTTGATAGCTTTTAAAGCTATTAGTTCTACAGAAGCTTACTACGTTACTACCTGCTGTGTGTTTGCTAGAGCTAAGTATTTTATCTGCTTACAATGGCATTGAAAGCTGGTAAAACACTACTGTTTCTTTCTGTAGCCGGTAGTAAATGTAGCGGATAAAGCTCTATGTACTACTAAGAGTTATGATTGTGTCATTAATCATATCCCTTTATTGTGTTTTGTGGACATGGATGCTAAGATTCACCTTAAAAGCTTCGCTCTCGAGGTAAGTTTTTGACATGCATTTCTCAAGTTAGTTATGATAATTCTCTGCATCAAATCCCACTCAAATTAACCTGATAGGTGCTGTAGTATTCAGGAAATGATATACTTTATTTAAAAACCTTGGGCTGACTCACCTGTAGTACATCTTTCAACACTTAGGTGATTAAATAAGACTGCTACTCCCAGTTCCTTTCACAGGGAGAAGGAAAATAAAATTGACATGTGGAAAGAAACTCAAACATCCGTTTCTGTAACCAGAAGGGTTATTAGCTATCAGTCACTCGCTGCTGTCAAAAATGATGAATTAGATGGAATAATCGTACGTGAGAATCCAAGTTGGTACCATTAAGAGGAAGATCACTGCATTTGTCAAGACTGCAAGTAAGGTGCAGTCTCATTATTAAGTGTAGTTATGTCTCTATAGAAAAATAAATGCAAGGCAGCTTATTCCCTAGTGATGGGTCTGCATACAAAATCTTTTCTGAATTCTCTACCACAAGACATGATGCAAATAACTTTGGCACGTTTTGCTATACTTCTTAATAAAAAAGTTTACATTAGAATTCTGATAGTAGTTCTGAGTTGCATTTCTACATCCACCCTCATAAAAGCTGGTTGCATCTTTCATACTCTTGAAATCAGAATGTTTCTTGAATACAGTCTCCCAATAATTCTTGCATTGGTCAGCGCATTACAATGAAAGCACAATCACACTGCTGACAACCAAGGATCATTTGTTGTTGTTATTTCCTCAACATCAGATCCCAGTTTAGCAACAGTCTTCTAGGATTATACTTGGTATCCCACTCAAAGGGACCAAGGCCAAGATCTCCATCTGTAACGAAACAACATGTCAGTGTCAAATAGATTGTAGCTTTTCATGTCGATATTTTAGCTTTTCAGTTTAGCTGCATATTTTACAGATTGTGGCAAAGAAGTGTGTATATTAAAAAGAGGAAGGTGTCCACTGCTTTACCTCTGTGGATTAGCTGTTATTTGGGAGTAAGCTAGGCAGACCAATCTTATATTTCAGGCACATTCCAGGTCAGTAGAATGACCTGGCAGACACTCTGAAGAGGGAAGATACAATCTGACATGACAACGACATCTCCCTAATTTTGACCAAAATTTGGGATTATCTAAAATTTGATATTTTGCATTTCATCAGAATCACCTGTTCTCCTATAGTGTTCTTGTTTTCCTCAAACACAAGCAGTGATGACCAGTGCTGTTATTTTATTTATAGATACAAGTTAATATACGCTTTTCTATACTTGGTCTCCTCTAATTCTTGTAGAGCCAATAACAACCTCCCTCCACCAGAAAAAAAATAATTTTTCTTCTCAATAACTATTACAAATCATTAAGAAGCTTAAGAAACAAATGCCAGAACATCATACATTTGTAAGCTGACTAGATGTTTTCATTGTCTACAAGCTCAGATTCTAGATTATGTAACTACCCAATTTAATACTGATTTAAGATAATGTTATCTACCTTCCTCAGTTAAGTGAACAGCAATATCTGAAGAGGAGCCCTCATTTCAGGTATCTAAGGCTTCTGGTGGCACCTGACTAAGACTTGAGATCCTTACACCTGAACAGATCCCTAATGTTACCTTGTTTGTTTGTTTGTGTCTTTCGGCTTTTCCCAGTTAGGGCTCGCCACAGCGGAACTCCAGTCCATTAATGATTGGTAGTGGATTTTTTACGTACCGGGTTACCAGCCCTGACGCACAACCTTCAACGAAGGCACGCCCCATTCATGTATGCCTCCACACAGAAGACGCTCTAGCTGAGAATCGAACGGGACAATGTCTTGCTATGTTACCTTACAGCTGAATTAACCTATTGTTACCTTACACCTGAACAGATCCCTAATGTTACCTTACACCTGAACTGATCCCTAATGTTACCTTACACCTGAACAGGTCCCTATTGTTACCTTACACCTGAACAGATCCCTATTGTTACCTTACACCTGAACAGATCCCTAATGTTACCTTACACCTGAACAGGTCCCTATTGTCACCTTACACCTGAACAGATCCCTAATGTTACTTTACACCTGACCTGATCCCTAATGTTATCTTACAGCTGAACAGGCCCCTATTGTTACCTTATACCTGAACATATCCCTAATGTTACCTTACACCTGAATAGATCCCTGATGTTACCTTGGGTATCACCCTGGGAAGCTCTTTTCCTAATAATTGCAAATCTGTTAAACTCATTAGAAAAAATGTTTTCCTTCGATGATACAGTAACTCTATGAACATTAATAATTCTCTTATCCAGTTTTACCCTACTGGCCATGTTCACCAGCCCCCCCCCCCAGCTTAAGTGGTGGCGATGTGGATTGTGGCAGGTAAGCTGGTCAGAGAGTAGTGATAGCCACTCCAGGAAGTGGTCTTTATCCTGATGTGGTACTACTTTTTTGTATGCCAGTTGCTACTCGTATTAGGCTGCACCTGTAATAAGGCATGGTCCCAGGAACATATCCACACTTGAACCTTAGTTAACAATATTTTCCCAAGCCTGTCCATACACAGCATTTAGAAGTTTCTAGAAGTGTCCAGTTCCCACCAGCATGCTACAAAGATCTCCTGCCAAAGAAATGTGAGAAGGCAAAGTCTCGTTATGCCTTTCTTCCAGAATTCTTTTCTTAGTTTCAGCTACCTTTGCCAGAACAACTTCTGAGCTGCAGACCTTAATGTATGAACCCATATACATTTTTCAAAAGGACAGAGTATTATTAAGGATAAACTCCTCATTTATGCCTACAAAAGTGTGTTTAATCCAACTGCATACGTCCATCCCTGAACAAGAAAATATGGATAAAGTTTTTTTGCATTCCACGGATATTCAGCAATCATTCAACATTACAGTAAGATAACCAAATGCATTAGGCAGGTTGATATATGAATTTTTCTTTGATAAAAGGAAGGGCAAAGTCAACTGTTCGGTAAACTGACCCTTTGAGGTAATTGGCTGAATTATGTAGTATTTTGACAAGTACAGGAATTTGAATAGGGTATATAACTTTCTTCTAATGGACAGCAGATGGCATTTTTTCCTCTTTCTTCAAAACTATGTCTGGTCAAATTGCTTCCATGGCAATTCAGAGCTTTGCTAAACATCATAAGCTAGATGTCCAATATAGAGGTACAGCAGGAGTTGTTTAATTTGTCCTACAGGGCACCCATTGCTGTAACTGACCATACACTTCCTGGTGCCCTCACATTCATATTTTAAATTCCTGCAGCAATGCTCTTATTTATGCTCATAGTATAGTTGGATGACTACACTCATTGTAACATTACATGTTTGAAGAGTAAGAACATTGCTTCAGCATAGGTTAATTCTCTTTATATTGCACTCACACATATGTTATGGGCCTAATGATTTTTGTAGAAGGTCATTCTGTGCTAGCTACACAGTTTGTAATTTTGTTACTGAGTGCTTGATTTATGTGACAAATATTTATCTATAGTGTTTGGCATTTTTGACTAAAGTTGTATTTTCAGATTTTTTTTACAGCCTGTAGCACAGTACTATGGTGTTATCACTAGCATATATAGATGTAGTACCTGTATTTTTGCTGTCCTTGTTTCTGGCTTTCAAGGCCCTTTCAGGCTGAGTATCTGCTGATCTATATTTATCTGTTTATCTGTCTATCTATTTATTTATCTATAGGGACTGGGATAAAATCACTTTTCAGAGGAGACCTGGGACAGAGACATTCCACATTTAACACTAGTTTTGACATATACGTGAAGTACAGTTACATAATAGAAGGATAACCAAAACTACAAACGGCATACTATTATCTACTAAAAAAACAAAATGAATGCCACACCGTATGCCACAAAGAAATGTTTTAATCAATCAAACACTTTTGTTTCAATTTTAAATGGAACTTCATCAGAGTGAAAAAAATATTTAAAGGGATACACCACGTAGACACAAAAAGTAATAAATCAAAAGGTGAGTAGCACTAGACATTTATCTAAATCCATTATACAATTTGTCAACAAAAAATCAATTTAATATAAGTTCCTTTTTAAATATTTCTAACTTTTAAATATTTTAATACGTCAACAATTTAATAAATTAAAATAACCATTACCCAAATTTAAAAAAGGTGTCTTTAATGTTGATTCTTTAAAACATTAATTCACAGAAAATCACAAATATTCGGCCTTAGCTTTTAAAATAGTCTTGATAGAAATTAAATTGATTCATGGTGAAACCCCAGTATTCAACAATTGCCAAAATAGCTCACTTTTTTCCACCAGTGATTCCCAGTCACCCCCCTCTAATGGGGCGAATTACCTTTTCAAGTATAATGAATGCAAGTTTTTTTAATTTCTTACATTGAACAGAATGCTTATAAAGGGCATTACAAGTGTTTTTCTTACATATAGCATAAGTGTTTTGGTATATTTTTGTTTTCAAAGGACTTTCTGGCTTCTGAAAATAAAATGCTGGACAGGAGGAACAGAAAGCAATGTATACCACACCTTTTGTGTTACAATCATAACTCCCTTTTACTGAAATTTGTTTAGCGTATCCAGGGACAGTAAAGTGTGTCCCACAAAAAATACATCTGCATTATTTGCATGCTCCACAACTTTTCATTCCTACGTTTTTATGGAAATGTTACCCTTAGTGTATTTACTTTCCAAAGTAGTTTTCAAGTTTCTACTCTTTTTAAACACAAAACTAGGTTGTGTACTTAGCTTGTCCAGTAACCCAAAAGCCCCAAAAATGGTGTCCCAGTGGGTGTTGATCACTTTTTTCAGTAAACCAACTTCCTTATTGTAGGGAAAAACAAGTGCTTGTGATAGATTTTCATGATTTTTAGGGGTAGCCTTGACATCCTTAACATTAGATTGATATAAAAGTGGATCAAAACTTATTGTTCTTTGCAATGTCACCTAGTCACTGAGTTCGCCCTAATCATCTAAATAGCTGCAATTTGTGAATAAATCACACAATTTGGTGATTTTAGCTCAAAAGGTATCATCATCCAATACTTGTCTATTTGGTCTGATTAGTCTGATTAGTTGCCCCTTTATCAGAAGGATATGAAAAGAAATACAAAATGTAGGTAAGTATACATACATGAGAGAAAAGTGTTTTACAAGATCTTGCATTAACATCATTAAGAAACAGAGCATGTGCATAGCTTGCAAAGGTATGTATAGTCATACCTCTCAACCCGGAAACTTCAAAAATCTGGACAAGGCACATGAAAAATAGGTACAAATCTGTACGCTGATTAACATAAAATGTGCGTGCATAATTACGTAACCCCGCCCACACCAACTGCATTGTGGGATACCAACTTTCAGGTGCAAACTGAAGAACAAAACCAAAATATGGCCCCAGTGTCCCCCTGTAGCCATTCCAATGTTCCATTACCTGGCTATTAAGCCCCATTTACCATAAACACTAATATGCATACTGCTTTACTTCTACAATGATTTGAATTGTATTTTACATTTTATAGCACAAACAAACACTAACAGACATCTGCTATACAAAGCAATACAGTTTCACACTGAAAATAGACTTAGCTTCAAAACTTCTCTGCCCTTGAAACAGCATTGAAACCCACATCCAAAGAAAAATGCAGCATCTGGCCAGTGGCGGATGAAGATTACTTTTGGGTTGTTTTGAAATAATAGCACATGACAGAAACATACATGTGTTCTTTGATACACCTTCCTGACTTTATTAAATTATATTACTTGTATAATACAACACACTTGTTAGAGCGCGTTTTAAATTTATTGTTTGAACATTTTTCCAGTAAGCAATGAAACAAAATGCATGAACCAGTAATGAAAAAACTACCCAGTTAAGAACATTTCCATCATAAAAGTCTACTCAAACATCTTCAATCCACCAGTATCAGTAAATATGCACAATCTCTGCAGAAGTAAGTCATCTAAATAATTCCACATTAAAAAGATCTGTAACTAATGAAGAGGTTGTTGCTAGCAAACAACTTTTTATTTAATTGTTTTATCTACAAAAAAGTACCTCTTGCCCTTGAGGAATAAATTACCTATGTTACATATAAAACATGATAAGCTAATAATATTGCAATAGGGAATGGAGTGACATACTTTTCACAGCTGTGCTGACTTACCTCATAGCAACAGTATATACATCAATCATTTGAAAAATGATTGCACCTAACCTATAATCCAGATATTATTCATTTAAGCTGAAGTGTCTTCACACTGTGCAATTGCATTCAGTATACCAAAGTGCAGCAAATGCAGCAAACTGCTAATATGCTTTTTTATCTTACTGCTAAGTGCTAACAAAGAAAGTCAACCTTGGGACAAACTGTTCCGGGCCTGTGTGGATATATACTTTCTCAGTGAAACCAACTCAGTCTTGCAAATTGCAAAGCAGACACAAAGATGCATTATACTTCCAGACCCAGGCTAAGAACTGTATAATTCACACCTTTGCAACCCCTTTGCAATATGTGGTCTTTAATATGCAGCCCCAAGCTCTTTAAGGTAAACAAAACAATATATCTGAATTGTTTGAAAACCAGTGTCTTAAAAGGCAGCTTTTAATGGCATTCCATTTTAATGAAAGTATATCTGTTCCTCAGCTGAACTGTACTCAAGCACAGTTTCTTTGTAATGTGTTTTAAATAAACTTTATGTAAACTGGGTGTTTCAGAAATAACATTCAAGTACATTTGCTTTCATAGTCAATAAGATAATCACTTTACTCAGCCTGGTCAGCCATGATGATAATTTTAAAAGCCATGTGTGGATCTATATAAACTCTTTACAGAAATCAGTAGACCCTGACAATGTATTAATTTATTGACATTATAAAGTGTATGGGGGACATGAGGTTTAAGAGTAAGACTTTTACAAAGAAAATGCTGTAGAAAGTTTTTTTGTGTGTGTGTGCAAGTAATTTATTGATTTACAAAGGTCTGCACAAAAATGTGACATTACTTTTCAAGTTACAGTAGCATTAGGAGTTGCCCTTTAATGTGTATTAGTCACTATAAATATTGCAAACTTTGTTTAAATTGTCTGTTCTTGCATGCACATAACACAAAGAAATCCATGATCCTTTTAGGGAAGTGCTCTCGGATAAAAGCTCCAACGACAAGGGGAAAAACTTCAAAGTTCTATAGAAAATGCATATGCCATGCCAACTAAAGTGGAGTGGATACAAAGCTCAAGCACTACATTTGCAAACTAAACCAACAACTTTCTACTGTAGACAAAGACATCTGGACTTCAGAAAAGTAGACACTCACTCACTAACAAAAAGTAAGCCCAATAACTCTGTAGCGTTCACGTCACAAACTGCTACTAGATGCGTTTAACTGTGACTGAGAGCTGCTTTCAGATTAATATACATACTACACTCAAATAACTTAGTCTTAGTGGCTAAAGCTTGGAGGAAATTGCCATCTGCTTAGAACAACAGCACGCGCGTGCACACACAAACACACACACTTCAAGCAGTCCGAATAGCTCTACAGACAGTATATGCTATATACTCGCGCCTCAAAAGCTATCCTCTGCTGCAGCCATTCACAAATACCTCAAATCTGCACACTTCATGCAGTCCAACTCAGAATAGCTCTGCAACTGTAACCATTCACAAATACCTCAAAAAGCTCTGCAGTATCCACTATCCATGCTCCAATTCAACCAACACGGTTGCTCTGCAGTACCCCAGCCAGCATTCAAAAACCAGTCCTAAGTTCCCGCTCGCATAATGTTTCCAATTCCAAACCATATCATTACTTTAGCAGCCATTTAAACGTTCTTCCCGGGCAAAATACGTGAGCCCTTGAGCTCAATTCCGACAGGCTGATGGAGCTGACGTCATCGCACACACGATGACATCAGCTGAAAAGTGGCAGGGGGGATTTAAAAAAAAAAGCTCTGAAAAAATCGGAAATTAAGGGGTGCCACTCGGGAATCATGGCACCCCATTTTTGGACCCCAAAACTTGGTAAAAACTGAGTAATTCGGAATGGTTGAGAGGTCTGTGTATAGTGTTGAACATTCATTAGAAATAAAAGCAGGCTTGTTTTTAATAAAGTGAGATATAACATTCAGAGTATTACTGCTCTGTTTGCCATTTTTGAAGCAACCAGAAGAACATGGCTTGTTGTGTACCAGCTCTGTTTTTAATTTGGTTTTCTTAAATGGATGCAGTGCGAGATTATAGCAACACACTACTAGTAATGTCAGTAACTGGAAAATATCTGACTGGAGAACTGACAACCTTCTTTGTATATGACAACCTTCTTTGTCTGTCTTCACACCATTCATATTAAGAATTCCTGCAGCAGTGATCCTATTTTTGAGTATCTACTGTTATGAGTATACTAATGTAGTTCTGCTATATTGATATATTTATGTAGGCTTATCTATAATCACAAACATGGATGGGAAGAAGCAGTTCCACGATAGATTATGTATACTTAAATAAGCAAAACCCACTAGAGAATTATCTTAAATAGCATAATCTCCTGCATTATTGTTGTGTGCCTTCAGTGGTATATAGCTGTAGTGTCCTTAGGGTTATAACTGAGTTAAGGCAAACCCACATATGGTGGCTGCACTCTAATATACTCACATTATAAATCTGTTTTACAGCTAAATCCTGCTATTACTCTGTTCCTGCTGTACTTGTTTTAGATACTTCAGTACTTTATCTTTGAGTCATTCTTTAGCAGTTAAGTATATCAACCTGTTGGATGACCCATTGCAGGACAGAAAATTATGGTGTCACTCAATCTGCTACAAACTCATAAGTGCTTCAGTGGAAAAGGGTGAAAAAAGACAACTTATTTCATAAGGTCAATACCAGTTTGACATGCTTGAAAAAAACATTTGAAGAAATATAATTCTTTCAGTAGGTTTGATGGCTTATAAAAGCCATACTTGAGTACTAGAGTGCTAAATATAGAGTTGCTATTTTGCTCTTTCAAGAAACCCACACCTGAGAAAAAGATATCGAGTTAAGGTGATGTTGGTTAAAAATAGTTTAAGCAATGTACAAATGAGGAAGAGACAAATGAGGCTTTCTGATAACTTATTATTAAAATTCAGCTTTAATGTGAAATGCAACCAGCAAGACAGACACTGTTATTTTAATGGCTTGCAAAGAAACATTAGAACTGTGTATTCCTTTAGGAATCCCTTTATCTACAGCAAGGTAGCTAATAAAACAGCTCAATAAATGTACATGTGAACTAACAGTAGAGGGTATCTGCAATTGACCTACTTTAGAAAATGATATTAGAGCTAACATTACAAATATGTTAATGTCCATAACAAAGTTCTTAACCATGTAAAGAAGCATTTATGCCTGGTAGTTTGGGTTGCTGAGAAAGACTAAGATACAAATCTGTTTTACAGATTCTGTTCTGACAAAACCAAAGTGTGTAATTACACAGGGTATAAGTTGCAAGGCACTCTATAACTGGCGTATCTAAGAGATGATGCAAAGTCCACTGTATTCTCGTATCTCACCAAAATAAGGAAGAACTCCTATCCACTACACAACTTGGCATCCGTCCTTCCCATAGTACTAACACAGCCCTTCTAACCTAACAGAAACTAGTCTCTTCCTTATTTCTGGACTTGTTTAAAGCTTTTGACACAGTTTGTCACATCAAACTTCTACTTCAAATATCCTCATTCGGTCTGTCTCAGCCCACCCTTCTGTGGTTCAAAAGCTTACTGTCCAATAGGTATCATGTCAGTAAAATGTCACTCCATGCTCTTTCCTTACCTCCCAAAATACCTCTCAACTGTACAGATTTTTTCAGAATGTCCAGATTTTTTTCTCATATTTTTTGGTCTGTTCCTCATAAAAGTTGAGTTTTTTTGACAAATCATTGGGATTATCTAAGAATTATAGTCAATAATTAATGACTCATGCATTTAAGTTTCAGACATCATATCCTTCAGAAAAATAGATGCTAACACAAATCTTTTATTCTATCAACTTTCCAAGTTTATAAGAGCAACATTTAAAATGTGTCTCTATTTTTGGGCATTTGTTACCCCATTATGTCTGGCGTTGTCCAGATTTTGTGGGCTAAGAGGTTGAGAGGTATGCCTCCCAGTCACCACTAGTGTACCACAAGGCTGTGTCCTTGGTTCTCACCTCTTTAATACTTTCACCAACACCCTCTACACATCTACACAACAGACCATAATAATACAATAAGCAGATGATTCCACTCTCATTTGCATATCTAATAACATTGTGCACCTGCAAAAAATTACTCAAGAAGCTTTAACAGCCAATGAAACATGACTTCGTAACTCACAACTCGTGCTTAACTCAAAAGAGAACAAACTACTTATTGTTTCCTCATTCATGAAAAAAAAAATGTAAAGTCCTTTCTGTTGATGGTACGATCATAGAAGTCACTTCTCGTAGCAAATTATTAAGAGTGATAGCAGATGATAATCTTACATTTCACCTGCATATACAAAATTTTATTAGAAAAACTGATCAAAAAATATGAATGCTTTACAAAGGCAAAACAACACAACTAAAACTACACTTGCCACTACTTATCTCCTCCCAACTCTTCTTTATAGCACTCCCATCCTTACTAACCTCCAGGCTGCACAAAAATTAGAACTTGAACAGTGCTATAACAAAGTTGCTAAATTTGCAGCAAATAACCCTTTCAGAACCCATCACTGTATAGCACTAAAATGCCTAAATTGGTTAGGATTACTCCATCAACTAACATATACACAGCTTCTTACAACCTATAAAATTATCCAGTGTCTGTCACATTCTACACAATTATGTTCCCATTCGGTCATTGAAATCCAGTGACCAAAAACTCCTTTTTGTGTACAAACCTATGAAATCTGCTGGGCATTGTTTATACTCGTACACTGTTGTTAAGGCCTGGAACTACTTACCTGTATCCATCAAGTCAATACCCTCCCTCCCGTCTTTAAAAAAACACTCTGAAAGACCTCCCAGCTAAAATCTCGCTCTGCTTTTGCTCAAAATTAGGATAAAGTATATCCCTAAATGTGAACAAGTACATTTTCATTCCTTATACCTTCCTACTCTCCCTTCCTCACTTACTTCCTTACTTGTCAAATTCTCTTCCCTGACTTTCTCTCTAAATATGCCATAAGCCCTGTTTTTTCCTTCACTTCATATTGCAGTTTCTGTTTGTAAAAAACTAACTTAGCTTTAATTTCTTTACAAATTCTCTAAAATTTCTCTAAATATTAAATGTTTGTAATATTACTTGTATCAATTTTAACCAATGTTTTTATATCATGTCTAATTATAAACTGCAGATGTTTTTGTTTTATTTTTGAAGATTGTAAAATTATTGTTCTTAAAATGTTTTGTACTAATTTGGAGCTTTTCTCCTCAGGCCTCCACTGAAAATGGGCTTCTACCTAGTCGGACTGTCCTGGTAATCAAATACCAGTAAATAAATAAATAAATTAAATTTTTCCTTGGCTCATACAGCTTAAAGGTTTAGCCAGGCTGTTGAAGCTACAAGAAATCGTGAAGAGACATGGCAGCTCACTCCTTGAAAAGGAGCATCCAAAATGAGTGAGAACAGTATTCAGTGTGTTCCACACTCCCTGGAAAATGCCAAAAGGGGGATATAGTGTAATCTAGTGCACAAAGACAGAACAACATAAAATGTTCAAGACATTGCGCTAGACTTTCCCCAGATATCTGTCTCATTGTCCTATAGATAAAAAAGTTCACCACACGACACACACAGGATTAGTGGTTAAGTACTGAAGACTGTAGCTCAGAATTAGTCAGCACAGCATTGTAGGACAGATTTGGTCAGGTGTGATTCAAACTTCAAATGATCATATATAGAAGATTAATCCTCACACTCCATACTAAATTGCTTGACAGTATAGCTGCAGGCTGTGTTCGCTGAATACAAAGGTGAATAAAGCATGCAATGACAGGTCATTCAATGACGTATTACAATCATGGCAAGAGAAAACTGTGTTGTTGTTGTTGTTGTTGTATCTTTCAGCTTTTCCAGGTTAGGGGTCGCCACAGCAGTACTCCAGTCCACTAATGATTGGCAGTAGATTTTTACGTACAGAGTTGCCAGCCCTGATGCACAGCCTTCAACGAAAGTACGCCCATTCACACATGTCTCCACACAGAAGACTCTTTAGCTGAGAATCAAACAGGACAACGTCTTACTGTGAGGTAAGTGATATTATTAGCACAGCCCAGTTTTAGGGCACTGCAGAAGCAAACAGTTAATTTTTTTTATAGAATTCTCCAAGATTACTCAAGGTGTCATAACATCATTTCTAACATAAACTGATTGCATCTGACAGCCTAAGGGCACACGTTTTTGGGGCACAACCCAGCAACATGGCACAGAGTAATAAACCCCCAGACAACCCATGTTTGAAAGGTAGCACAGGCACTGCAGGGACTGACTCATGCAGGACAGGAGTGAGTTGATGACAATGGCTCACCCATTCGGGGTACAGAGACTACCAATGCTTACTGCAGTAACAGTATTAAGCTGGTGACTCCATTCTGCAAGTGGTATTCTGGGAAGTAATGCTCAAGCAACTGTGATATGAGCAATTTCATACCAAGAAAGTGATAGTAACCCTATTTATAAGGTCATATGTCAAGTTAATTTGCTTAATTTTTATGCTTATAAAAGTAAGGGGAGTCCATCTCCTGCATGGCATAGATTGATTGAGCCCTGACTATGCCCCAGGGGAAATCCTCCATATAATGAAGCATTCATAAGCTTGAATGTGTTTAACACCAGCAGAAATGATTGAAATGTATTTGATGGCTTCTGCTAGTGTTAAGTCCATGCAAGATTGTGCACAGTGGAGATCAGGGAAATTGCCCTTTCCCCACTGGAGAGTGATGTTGGACTTGAGATATATAATTAGTAGGGTTTTGAGGGGTGCAGGGGGGGCTTTCCCCCATTAAAGAAATGTAAGTGTTTTATATTTTTTTCACTGTTTTAGCTTTAGATCTTTTGGGATCAGTCATTACCCTTTTGAGAATTGTGCACTTCAGTTTTTAGAAGTAAATCCACCCCAGGTTACCTGAAACAGATTAGCAGTCTTAGCACTGGGGGAGCCAGCTTGTGAAGGGGGAAAAATGTAAGAGTTGAACCCACTCATTTCTCTTGGGGTTAGAGAGGAGCTGTTAGCTTCTCTATTTTGCAGAAGAATGAGACGTCTTACTCTGACATTAACAATCATTGCCATACCCGAAAACAACTCAGCAAACTAAGAAACAATAAAGACAAAGGTATGGAACCTAGGACCACAAAGACTGCAGCAATATAAAACCACATACTATCTAATAAGCACTTTTGTCTTATACAGTCAAGACTTCATCAGAGAACCATATCCATCCATATTTAAAACTTAAAAATGACATGATCTTTTTCTGCCAAAAAATCTCTCCCACGGCTTCTTAAAGATACCATACCTTTGTTTCATTCTTATTGTTTCTTTATTAACAATCATTGCAGTTTAAATAAGACTGACTTTGGTGACTTGAGAGACAGAAGCTTTAAGACATGGGTGCAACTTTATAATTAACTGAGTTTACTACTTTTTGCCATAAGTGTGACCTATTAGCATGAAATATATCTTTATTTCAGTGTAGATGCTATGCCTGAATCAGTATGCATAGGTAGAGGGATGATTTTTCCCTGCTGTGAATAGCTTCTAATTCAGGACCATCAACATGTATTCTGTTTCACACCTTCAGTCCTTTGGAGCCTAGGAACTGTAACTATCATAACACCTATTGGTGAATCTTTCCAAAATAGCTAAGAAATGAGCTGTGAGACGGTATCAGATCTGTAATACTGTGAAGCTTTAGGGTTACCGCATCCCTATCCATGTGTAGGATGCTTGCATGTACACATCTCTGTCAATATTTCGAGATGCCACTAGCACTGGAGGTTCTCCTGCTTGATTCTTAGCTGAGTTACCTTCTGTGTAAAGTCTGCATGTTATCCCTGTGATTTCATGGTTTGCTGCAAGTACTTTGGTTTCCTCCTACCTCCCAAAGACATGTGGTTGGCTGACTGGTGACTAATTTGTCATGGGTGTACATTCTGTGGGTGAGTAATACAGAGGATTCATTAGTCTACTTCTGTTCTATACTTGCTATTGTAAGGTTGGTGGCAGCTGATCATAGGGTCACTATTGGAGTTGGATGTAAGTTGTGAGCATGGACAGATGGATGATATAATGCATACACACATATGCGCGCGCGCGCACGCACACACACACACACACACACACACACATATATATATATATATATATATATATATAGATAGATAGATAAATATAAATATAGACAGATATGTAAATATATATCTCTCTAGATTTAGCTGTCTGTAGTTATCTATCTATCTAGAGTTATCTGTCTATACACACACACACACACACACACACATATATATATATATATATATATATATATATATATATATATATATATATATATATATATATATATTTTATTATTATTTATTTATTTTATATTTGTTGGCCGGGTTTGTCCGACTGGGCTACAAATGCCTGTTTTCAGCAGAGGCCCGACAGAAAATAAAAATTGTACATATTGAATACATATAGAAATACATTCATCAGTACCACAGATTACTGCATTACAGTGCCACACATGACATTCATCAGTACCACACATTATTTTACGTACAGAGTTGCCAGCCCTGATGCACAGCCTTCAACGAAAGTACGCCCATTCATGCATGTCTCCACACAGAAGACTCTTTAGCTGAGAATCGAACAGGACAACGTCTTACTGTGAGGTAAGTGATATTATTAGCACAGCCCAGTTTTAGAGCACTGCAGAAGCAAACAGTTAATTTTTTTATAGAATTCTCCAAGATTACTCAAGGTGTCATAACATCATTTCTAACATAAACTGATTGCATCTGACAGCCTAAGGGCACACGTTTTTGGGGCACAACCCAGCAACATGGCACAGAGTAATAAACCCCCAGACAACCCATGTTTGACAGGTAGCACAGGCACTGCAGGGACTGACTCATGCAGGATAGGAGTGAGTTGATGACAATGGCTCACCCATTCGGGGTACAGAGACTATCGATGCTTACTGCAGTAACAGTATTAAGCTGGTGACTCCATTCTGCAAGTGGTATTCTGGGAAGTAATGCTCAAGCAACTGTGATATGAGCAATTTCATACCAAGAAAGTGATAGTAACCCTATTTATAAGGTCATATGTCAAGTTAATTTGCTTAATTTTTATGCTTATAAAAGTAAGGGGAGTCCATCTCCTGCATGGCATAGATTGATTGAGCCCTGACTATGCCCCAGGGGAAATCCTCCATATAATGAAGCATTCATAAGCTTGAATGTGTTCAACACCAGCAGAAATGATTGAAACGTATTTGATGGCTTCTGCTAGTGTTAAGTCCAAGCAGGATTGTGCACAGCGGAGATCAGGGAAATTGCCCTTTCCCCACTGGAGAGTGATGTTGGACTTGAGATATATAATTAGTAGGGTTTTGAGGGGTGCAGGGGGGGGCTTTCCCCCATTAAAGAAATGTAAGTGTTTTATATTTTTTTCACTGTTTTAGCTTTAGATCTTTTGGGATCAGTCATTACCCTTTCGAGAATTGTGCACTTCAGTTTTTAGAAGTAAATCCACCCCAGGTTACCTGAAACAGATTAGCAGTCTTAGCACTGGGAGAGCCAGCTTGTGAAGGGGGAAAAATTTAAGGGTTGAACCCACTCATTTCTCTTGGGTCTATTTTGCAGAAGAATGAGACATGTCTTACTCTGACATTAACAATCATTGCCATACCCCAAAACAACTCAGCAAACTAAGAAACAATAAAGACAAAGGTATGGAACCTAGGACCACAAAGACTGCAGCAATATAAAACCACATACTATCTAATAAGCACTTTTGTCTTATACAGTCAAGACTTCATCAGAGAACCATATCCATCCATATTTAAAACTTAAAAATTACATGATCTTTTTCTGCCAAAAAATCTCTCCCACGGCTTCTTAAAGATACCATACTTTTGTTTCATTCTTATTGTTTCTTTATTAACAATCATTGCAGTTTAAATAAGACTGACCTTGGTGACTTGAGAGACAGAAGCTTTAAGACATGGGTGCAACTTTATAATTAACTGAGTTTACTACTTTTTGCCATAAGTGTGACCTATTAGCATGAAATATATCTTTATTTCAGTGTAGATGCTATGCCTGAATCAGTATGCATAGGTAGAGGGATGATTTTTCCCTGCTGTGAATAGCTTCTAATTCAGGACCATCAACATGTATTCTGTTTCACACCTTCAGTCCTTTGGAGCCTAGGAACTGTAACTATCATAACACCTATTGGTGAATCTTTCCAAAATAGCTAAGAAATGAGCTGTGAGACGGTATCAGATCTGTAATACTGTGAAGCTTTAGGGTTACCGCATCCCTATCCATGTGTAGGATGCTTGCATGTACACATCTCTGTCAATATTTCGAGATGCCACTAGCACTGGAGGTTCTCCTGCTTGATTCTTAGCTGAGCTACCGTCTGTGTAAAGTCTGCATGTTATCCCTGTGATTTCATGGTTTGCTGCAAGTACTTTGGTTTCCTCCTACCTCCCAAAGACATGTGGTTGGCTGACTGGTGACTAATTTGTCATGGGTGTACATTCTGTGGGTGAGTAATACAGAGGATTCATTAGTCTACTTCTGTTCTATACTTGCTATTGTAAGGTTGGTGGCAGCTGATCATAGGGTCACTATTGGAGTTGGATGTAAGTTGTGAGCATGGACAGATGGATGATATAATGCATACACACATATGCGCGCACACACACACACACACACACACACACACACATATATATATATATAGATAGATAAATATAAATATAGACAGATATGTAAATATATATCTCTCTAGATTTAGCTGTCAGTAGTTATCTATCTATCTAGAGTTATCTGTCTATACACACACACATATATATATATATATATATATATATATATATATATATATATATATATATTTGTTGGCCGGGTTTGTCCGACTGGGCTACAAATGCCCATTTTCAGCAGAGGCCCGACAGAAAATAAAAATTGTACATATTGAATACATATAGAAATACATTCATCAGTACCACAGATTACTGCATTACAGTGCCACACATGACATTCATCAGTACCACACATTATTGCATTACAGTGTCATACATTAAACTGTGGCAAATGAAATATATAGAAATACATTCATCAGAGGGATACATTCATAATTACATATTATATACATAATAGTGCAATAGTTACATAGCTGAAATATTTTACTAGTTATGTTTGTACAGTGATGTACCAAGAGGAGAAGATAAAGTAGTAAGTTTGTTTATTGAAGGGAAGGAAGAGAGAAGAGAAGTAGAAGGTTATAGGGGAGTGTTTACAGGGGATAATTACACTGGCAAGTCCATTTTTCATGAAGGTATTTTTTTTATATCTGTATATGTTTATATCTAATATATATATATATATATATATATATATATATATATATATATATATATATATATATATACCTATACATATGGGTCTACTTGTGATTGTTGAAAAGACACTTTCTCGACAGCCAGAAGATTGAACCCATTTAAGCGAACGTGCACTAAATCGAAAGTGCAGTTTCACTAAAGCTGGTTCTCCGAAGCGCATTACAGTGGGGATAAGGAAATATATCCTTTTCCCCACTGTAATGCAATCTCAGTGTTAATATATTTAAGTATGGGGCTGATGGGGTGCAGCCCCCCGCATTGGGGGTGCAGTGGGGCTTACCCACCTGCAAAATACAGTTTAAAGTATTTTTTTTGTTGTTTTTTTCGGTTCAGAGAATCGGATTTTGCGAAATTGCACTTTTGATGTAGTGCAGTTTCGCTTTAATGGGTCTCAATGTTTCTTATTCGAGATAGTGAAATTTTAATCAAGAACCATAGACCCATATATATATATATATATATATATATATATATATATATATATGTATGTATGTATATGTATATATATATGAAGAACTGAAATGTTTTTAGGTGTATAAACAAGAAGCAGGATAAATCACTGCACCATAGAGCTGACTACCATACTGGATATTTTATAATGTAATATGCTGCTTAATGTTCTTTCATTATTGACTTTAGTAATGTTTTGCCTTATATTGTATATGTGTCATTATTAATACTAATGTCTGCACTGTATTTTACAGATATAATAATAAGTTTTATACAGACTGAGATGTGCAAAGCTCTAAACTAAATAAAATTTAAAATAAAATTCAAATAATGTAGATATTTAATCATGACTGCAATAATCACTCCTGTTGCTGATAAAAAAGATGCACTTCTAAACTTTAGAATCAGACCCATAATAACCTTAAGGTAAATCGTACCAGTCTACATGATAAACGACCGCTGCTGTTCCACAGTTAGAACAGCACCCAGAGTTTTACCCATACTTATCAGTGACAAAAAATACTCCCTGCCATTTACAGCAAGAAACTTGGCAATAGGAAACTATCCATGCATGTACTTATTGTGTTATAAATGAGAAACAGAGGCAGTCACACATGCTAACATATATTGTTAATTTCAACATATTCATTGTGTTTGTGAACAATGTAGAAAAATGTTTAAAACTACACTTATTTTACTTTATTTAGATGTGTACATTTCTGTTTCTTTTATCTTAGGTGGTCGATCTGTTAGTTTCAATGTGCAGATCTGCATTGATGTCGCCCAGAAAAGTTGTAATTTTTGAGCCATATCCTTCTGTTGTGGATCCCAGTGATTCTCAAGCACTGGCCTTTAATCCTCGGGTAAATACAAACGTTTTACTTCATTGCCATGCTCTGAATGTACAGTTAGCTTACTTGCATACTGATAAAGATGTGAGAAATAGCTTGCTTGCATAATGATAAAGATGGGAGAGAACAGAGAGCATATCAGTCTGAAGTCAAAGATTTTGTCAGCCAAAAAACATTGATATGTGTGAAAATGCAGTTCTTTCATGTACAAATACATTTGCATAATAGAGACTGAAATGTAGGATTACATATACTACTGTGAACTGTAGAAACATAAAGATAAGCCTTCCAAGAGACCTGGAGTTTGTCAAGTGACTGATAGGGTGCTTTCAGATTTTGAATTAAGTCTCTTCTTGCAATAAGAAATGAAACATAGCCAAATAAGTATTCATTTTAATTTGAGATGGATCCTTGCAGTTGAGGTTCCAGCTCTCCCCTACCTTTTTTTTGTTAGTTATTGGTCATTCTCTTTTCTTGCAGCAGAACCTGCTTCTTCTTAGTGCAGAGTAACATGCGTCTCTTGCATGCCTGCTGTCAGTGTTCACGGGCAGTTGAGCTATATGAACCTAGCACTATCTCACCCCATCTTCATTTCCTTCTTAACTGACACTATTAGTCACACCAGTGCATTTCTTATCACGTGTAGTCCATCAGTAAAACCTGGTCAGTCTTACAATGGTTGAAATGTATCATAAAATACAACCTGTTATAACATGAGTGTAGAACTCTCATCTCTCTCCTCTACATCTCTCTTCAAAAAGCAACTTAAAGAATATATTCCGACTCACTGGCTATGCCCTTGTATAAATCCTGACTAAACTCTCCTCCTTCATATTTTATGTCTAGTTTTTCTTATAACTGTCTTTTTCTCTCCTATTAACCTCTGAGTTTATGTGATTTTTCAGCTTACTAAACTTGCTACTAACATTGCCTTCCTTGAATCTGCAACAGAGCTTAAACTTGCTTAGCATGCTCTCTACTGTATAAACATGACTCTACCTCAGATATTTGGAATTATAGCTTGTATAAAATTGTAAACTATATTAGTACTATGCTGTTATGTAGAAATCTTGTTTTTCTAGTTGTAATTGTAGTGGAGCTTTTCTCCCCGGGTCTCTACTGAAAATGGACAAGTGTCCAGCTAGACTAGCCTGGACAACAAATGTAAAATAAAATAAATATATATATATATATATATATATATATATATATATATATGTATATATATATATATATATATATATTTATATATATATATATATATATATTTTTTTTTTTTACGTACATTTTGTGTGTGTGTATGTATATATATATATATATATATATATATATATATATATATATACACAGAGAGAGAGAGAAATCCATCTTTGTATTATGTGTGTGTGTGATTGTGTCATGAAAATTTGAAAACTTAAAAGTGAGTATCACAAATGGTAGAGCAAAACTGAGAGAATCACAAAACACTGAATGACTAGCAGGAGCAAATCATAAAACATTGACTATGTCTTTCCCACAAACAGTCTTATATCAGTAAACCTCAGCTACAAATCCAGTTGATCAAGATTTGGGAACTTATATGGTCAGTGACATAACTTTTGACCAACATGTGTCTATTGTTATAAAAAAGTCCTTTTATATTTTACAGATTATAAGCAAATGCTTGTGTCTAGATCTAGGGATGTAATCGTCCTCCTTTACTCAGCCCTCATTAGGCAAATCGTTGAATATAATGCCCCTTTTGGCATGTATCTGTCCAGACACATGCACCATCTAGAACATCCACAGAGATACTTTGCTTAAAGGAAACAAAGCCTAAACAACATACCCTACATGGATATACTCAGTGCCCTATCACTATGCTCAGTGTCCTACAAACTGCTAAGAGGTGACCTGTGTCAGGCATGCAAGGCATACTCCAATCCATTAGTGATTAATGTACTGAACATCAGCAAGTCAAATGGCATCCAAAATACTCAGTCTGGGGATGTAAACCTCTTCTAAAACATCAAGTGAACAGTTTAGAGGGACAGGTATATCCCACAAAGGATACCCTCTGCTATGGAACAAACCTCCCATCCACATAAAACAAATGTCATCTTTGTCCATATTCAAGCACAACTTAGATCTATGGATGGGAAGCATAAAATGTACTCCAAGACTGCTCCCTGTACTACTAATGGATAGATGCAGCTCCTAAATGTTTATCCCATGCATGAGTCCTCTCAAATTAGCTATGGTATAATCCTAGTTATTCTCATTAGGTGTAATATATAATTATCAACCATGGGATGGGTAAGACCAATCTATAAACAAATGGGTTAAGTTGTTTTGAGCACAAAAAGGGAAACTGGCTAGGCTTAAAATAGCCATTTTGGTAGTGGCTGTGTTAGGAAAAGGGTTCTTAGTAATTTAATGTGTAGGGTTAGGGACACAGACATGTTTGCACACAGGAGTAAGGTGGTGCAGAGGGGATTCACTCTTCTGCATGACCTCATTCATGTGCTAACCCCAATCATAACCCTAACCCTAACCCGACCTCTATTCCTAACTCTAAGCCTAGATGTTATGTTACTAAAACTCCTTTCCCTAACAGTACCACTTCACAAGACAAAAGAACACAGAACATACACAACAAAAAACATGCACAGCATTGAATCTCTTACCTTACCTGACCATTACTGTAATCCTAACACCTGCAAATACATGCCATTTGATATAACACGATCTTTTTCATCTTCACAATCACTACTTTCTCACTCAAATATTAATTTTCCTGTACACATCTATTTATCTATGCTGTATAAAACTAAATTTAACCAGATGTGATTCACACAAAAGACCATTCACTCATTTGTGCATGCTTTCTTTAACACCTACAAAAGCTTTCCAATTAAATGAGTATTTAACCTTTTCAGTTACAACCATATAAGAATCTCTCTCTCTATTTATATATATTATTTGTTACACACAAAAGTCATCAAGATGCATTTAATGTAATAACATTGTCATACCACCAGTCTTCCCTCAACTCTCTCATTCTTTCTTAACCCCACCACTCACCACTGTATCCAAAACTTTACCTCCAAACACAAAACTTAGCATATTTAAACTGAATCACCCTAAAGGAAAACCCAAATACTTTCTACTTTATCTCCCTAAGCCTCAACCAATCCCAACTCTCCTCTCCCTTCTACTTGCAAGTGACATACACCCCAACCCTGGCCCAGGTCAACCCTCAGCTTCAGATGGTACCTTTATACAATCCACCACTCCCCTCTGCCATATCTCACCAAAGCACATCTCCCTTTACTCCATCAACCTGAGAAGTTTAGTAAACAAAACTGCTGAATTCCATTCTTGGATCTCTCAAAACTCCCCTGACATCATAGCCCTTAGCGAGACTTGGCTAAAACCCCACATTCCAGATAAAGAGATCCTTCCCTCCAGCTGTAACATCTTAAGACACGATTAAACCAAAAAAAGGAGGAGTTGTTGCTATCATATACACTGAGAACTTCATACAAAACCCTCTAGTGTCCCCCTCCCCTCCAGACTCTCCTGCAGAACTTCTTTTGGCTAACTGCAAAATTAATCCCCACACCTCACTTAACATTGCTGCAATCTACGTTCCGCCTGGCGACAACATTGCAGTACTGGAAAGTATTCTTTCCTCTCTCTCCTCTGACCTCCACAACAAGACTGTAATTATTGGAGATATCAACACTAGCTGGTTAACACTCACCACTGTATCCCTGTCCACCTCCATTAATTTACATGGTTTCACCCAACTAGTAACTACACCTACCTATACCACTAAACCAGCTACCCATTCAGCTATACTTGACTGGATTCTAGTATCACATTCCCATAAATATCACTTCCCCAAAACCTTACCGACACCCTCAGTGACCACTGCCCAGCCAAAGTCTTCTGTTTTAGCCCACACATACTCAAACCCCATAAAATCCAAGCATGTCATAAACTAAAAAACTTTGACCCTAATGCACTAAACAGTCAACTCCAAGCTATCAAATGGATCTTTCTCAGACAGCTACCCCTTGAAGAAGCTGTCACAGAATTTAATAACATATTCCTTAACATACTCAACTCCCTGGCCCCCATACACAATGTCAGAATAAAATCTGCCATATTCCTTTGGCTAACTCACTCCACTCACTTCCTAATGGCTCAGAGGGACAAAAATTGGAAGCTGAAGACCAAAACCAAACTGCCCATCCAATTACAACAATATAGACATCTTCGTAACCTTACTAAGAAAGCAATTTACAATGACAAGAAAAACTACTCTTCAAATCCCCCAGAAACACACCTACATAATCCAAAGAAATTCTGGCATACAATTAAATCCTTCATCCAGGTAACCCATCCACTCCCCTCCTAACTGCTACTAAATTCAATTCTTACTTCATAGAATCCATTAGTAAACTAATCAACCAAAGTCTAACTCTGCCCCACCCACCATCCCTCCTATTCCCTCTAACACCTCTCCTGCTTTCTGTTTAAAAATTGTATCCACCAGATACATACAATCTCTGATCAATAAGCTTAAACCTTGCTCTCCCTCAGTAGATGGTCTCCCTCCACTCTACCTCCAGCTAGCTGCAAACTCCTTAGCCCTACCCAGCTCTATTCTCATCATCCAATCTATTACTGAATCCAAACTCCCAGCCATATGGAAAAAGTTCTACACTGTTCCAATCCATAAAGAAGGCAACTCCACTGAACTATCCAATTATAGGCCCATAACAATTCTATCACACCTCTCTAAGATCCTGTTAAAATATGTACACAAACAAATCCTACAATACGCCATACAAGAGAACCTAATCACCCCACCCAACATGGCTTTCACCGTAGTCATAGCACCTCTACTGCTCTCATCTCCTTCATAAACACAATCTCACAAGCTGGAGACCAGAATAAACTAGTATCCTGCCTTTTTCTTGACCTCTCAAAGGCATTTGACACCATATCCCACCCCCTCTTCTTAGATAAACTCTCTTAGTTAAACCTATCCTCTACCACTATCTCCTGGTTCTCTAGTTACCTCAGCAACTGATTCCAATCTTTCAAATGGAGCTCTGCTATCACCCCTGAACTCCCTCTACAGATGGGAGTACCCCAAGGGTCAATTCTAGGACCACTGCTGTTTAATATATTTTACTAATCAGTTATCTACCTGTACCCCACACTCATGACTAGTGCAGCATGCCGATGACTCCAGTCATCACCACTGCTGATACCCTTCTTGAGCTCCATACTACAACACAGGACTCCTTCTTGTCTATTAAAAAAGCAAAGCTCTCTTCACCCAAGACTGGACTAGATAGTCAAAAGGAGAAGGTAAACACTTGCACTACACCACACTCATCACATAGTCCCTCAAAACCTACACCACCAAAACACACACATAGAAACACAAAATACACACCTACATTCATGGAGGCTCTCAATAAAAATCTGCTCAAGCAGCAGAGACCTCCAAAGCAGAAATGCAAGCAACCACCACCCCCAACACAACCCAAATGACACATAGCCCACAAACTCAGTGTGCCACTCAACCACAGCCCACAAGGCATAACAACATATCCAACACTCTAGTCATAGGTGACTCTATAGTCAGGCACACTGATGTTCCACTCACCAGGCTAAACAAGGAGAGAGTTACTGTAGCTACCTGTTGGGTGCCAGGATCCGCCACATAACGCATGCACTCAGGTTACTCTACAACAAGTACAAATATGACTGTGTCATTGTCCATGTTGGTGTGAATGACCTGAGACATACCTCCCTGGACTACATGAAAAGAGACGTGGAGGAGCTCTCCGATCTTGTAGCCCAGGCAGGTATGACCCTAGCCCTGAGTAGCATCCTGCCATCATCCAGAATGATACCACAGTACAAGGACAAAATGTTTGACTTCAACAATTGGCTAAGCTTCTGGTGTCATTCTAAGGGGATCCAGTATTTGTCTACCTGGGATGACATCATCGACAGACCATGATGCTTTGCCAGAGATGGCCTGCATCTGTCACCCTTGGGATTCTGGATACTGGCTAAGGTTCTTGCCACCCCTATAGTGCCTTTTTTATTCATGGTTCAAATGGTAAATTCACCACTGTAACAGGTACAAGCAAGCAAAATCTGAGGGTAATGCTACTCAATGCTAGAAGTCTAAACCTTAAAATACATTCACTCAAGGCACTCCTTTAAGAGAAGAACATCAACATCTGTGCAGTAACAGAGACCTGGTTCAAGGCTCCAGAGAGCACCCCTGCATTACCAGGCTATAATTCATACCACACCGTTTGGCCACCTAACCTGGACCAAAACACTAAAGGTGGAGGCATGTCCATATTCATTAAGGATATCCACAACTCCAGGCTAGTTGCTCAGCATAATGCATCCGAGATTATCCAAGTGCAACTAACTCTGGGCAAGACCGCAGTCAAAATTGTAACTTGCTACAGATTCCCCACCATGCCCCAGGATGCCCACTCCTCATTTCTTGATACACTGGAAAATGTTAGGTTAAAACTACCCCACCATTAACTGGGAAAACTACTCATGTACCAACTCTTTTGCTCAATGTTTTCGGGAATTCATAAATTCCAGTGCCTTGGATCAATTTATCAACACCCCCACCAGGGGCTGCAAATCCTAGACCTGGTCATTACCAACATGGGTGACACACCAGAGGTCAGTTCCTCGTTGGTCAGATCCGACCACAAGCTAATCACCCTAGACATCCACATCCCCCCCCCCCCCCCCATTAGGGAAACCACTGTAAAACATTTCTTCAAAGCCAACTTCACGCTTCTTAAGACAGAAGTGGCAAACTTCATGACACCCATGCAGATGAACAATAGAGGTACGACTGCTGGATCCTGCACAAATGCACTTTATAAGCACTTACACAAGTGCATGGATTGTGCTATCCCTAACAGAAGCAAGATGCTATCCTCCAAAAAAAGGAAGCCAGTCTGGTGGTCCCGTGCCATAAAGAATCTCTACAACAGAAGAAAGAAACTGTTGCAAAAAAGAGTAAAATCCCATGAGTGGAGGAACTCCCTGGTCAGCCTCAGTAAGAAGCTGAGATCCCTCATAAAATCCTCCAAAGATAGTTACGAAAACAAAAATCGCCACTGATTCTAAAGACAACCACAATGCATTTTATAGCTATGAGAAGAATCTCAATGGCAACACTCAGAGCTGCTCTGAGTTACAGCACAATGGCACTAAATATACCGAACCAACTGATATTGCCAACATCCTGTCAGATAGGTTCAGTGCTAACTTTAACCCCCTCTCACCCACTAAAGGGCCCATCTCTATACCGGAAGAATGCAAAGTTCCTGTAATCACAACTGCACAGGTAAAAACCACACTCTCCAAAGCCAAGAACACAGCATCCATGGGACCTGACAACATCCCAGGCTGCGGTCTACATGAAATACAGAATGAACTGGCACCCCACCTAAGCACCATGTTCAGTCATAGCCTCACCTCAGGCTTTGTGCCTACTGAATGGCGCACAGTGACGGTTATCCCACTCTACAAAGGGGGAGCCACCACGGACCCTGGGAACTACCACCCCATTAGCCTAATGAGCCTGGTCTGCAAGGCCATGGAACATATCATCATGGAACGTATAAACAAAGACATTGCTAATCTCCAAACTCTGGACCCCACCCAGTTCAGGTTTGTAAAAGGCAGATTGTGTCTCCTAAACCTGACAGACTTGTTTGAAGCAGTCATCAAAGCCGTAGACGAGGGTAAGGTGGTTCACACAGCATATCTAGATCTCGCCAAGGCTTTTGGCACCATCCCCAACTCTGCAATTATAGATAACCTCACTAAACTAGGTATAAATCCCTATGTCACAAGATGGGTTGCCAACTAGCTCACTGACAGAACCTACACTGTGAAAGTAGCAGTCTCTAAATCCGACTTCAGACCAGTGACAAGTGGAGTACCACAGGGTTCAGTCATGGGTCCTTTCCTGTTTGGTGTCTACTTTTCTAAAGTACAGGCTAACACAGAAGGTCTTCTGCTAATGAAGTTCGAAGATGGCTGCAAACTAGGAGCCATAACTGAAACTCCTAACGATGTGGACATCCTACAAAAGGGCCTCACTGAGACAGATGCCTGGTGTCAAAGCCATGGCCTCAAGCTCATTGCCAAAAAAAATGCATTGTCATCCCCTTTGGTAAAAACTCTGCACCCATGAGCTACCACATAGGTGGTAGTCTACTTAACACCAAAAGTGTGATAAGAGACCTTGGGACACAGGTGGACAGTAGTCTCTCCTTTGATAATCACATCACCACAGTAGTCAGAAAATCCTTCTACGTGGCACACCTCATCACAAATGGTTTCTCATCCAGGAAAAAAGAGGTCATTGTTTCCCTCTACTCGTCACTCATTAGGCCCATTATGGAGTACAACGTCCCTTTTGGTATGTACCTCACAAGACATCTACAACAACTGGAAAGGCAGCAGAAAGACCTCACAAAGAGGATTACCAGCCTCAAACAGATGCCATACACAGACCGTCTCAAAAAACTCCAGCTTTACTCTGTCGCATATCGCCTACTCAGTGGCGATCTCTGCCTAACATACTAAGCTATGTCAAACCCAGAGCTGTTGGACATGCTCCACTTAAAGAAATCCCAATCCCTCCGAGCTACATGCTCTAGGAACCTAAACCTTGTCACCACAATAAACAGAACATGCTTGAGGGATAGATTCCTGTCCGAGAGTCTTCCCATACTCTGTAACAAACTACCTATCTATATCAAACAAAGCTCCTCATTAGCACTCTTCAAGAAAAATCTTGATGATTGGATGGGAAATAGGAAATTCACCCAGGGGATCACCTCTGTGGCTCTGCTCAACAGGGGCACAGGAAAATAATGTTCTTGGGTGGCAAAAGCCAGTGTGCTTTTTTGGTTAGGCTTATATAGGCCCTAGGGCCAATAGCCTAGTACCTACCTATGAACCTATAAAACTGGCTCAACCAAAACCATCTAATCTTAAATCTAAAGAAGACCAAACTCTTACTCTTTGTACCAAAAACAATGACCCACCTGAAACCATCCTTCACCATCACTTCCCACAATAACACACCCATCACAGTAGAAAGCCACACCAAACTACTTGGGGTCATTACTGATGACCAGCTAAAATTTGACCTGCATGTACTAAGTAACATTAAGAAAACCCATCAAAAACTTGGAATCCTTTATAGAAACAAAAAAATTTCTCTCAAGTAAAGATAAAACAGATCTGTCACATGCCTACCTATTACCAATCCGTATCTACGGCTGTCAAATTCTGACCAATTTACAGACCTCACTTATTTCTAAACTAGAGTCCACTTACAACAAGGTAGCTAAATTTGCTGCAGAACTACCATACTCTCCTCATCACTGCTTAGCACTCAGAAAACTGAACTGTAGGGGAGGCTTTTTCAGCATTACTGTCAACTCCCACTTACCTTATATTCAGTAATCCGCAATTTGACTAGTTCACCACTGGACAGACATTTTCACCTGAAGAAATATTTGAGAAAAAAACATACTGGTGACCAAGCTTTCCCTGCCCATATGTATACATACGTATATTGTACAATGATTGTCCATTAACAATCAAAAACGAGCACGCTAATTGATCAGCCCAACTAGCGTGCCCATTGTAAATTGAGGATATACCAACAGGAAAAGTCCACCCACTAAATTATCATTGAGCATCCAGACTTTCTTAACGGCATGTACAACTTCCAGTCATTACTTTGAAATGTACATATTTTCACAGAATGCCCAGATTTTTGCTTCAAATCTCAGTCTGATTATTGTTTTAAGGTTGCATACACCACACAGACCAGATGGGCAGTCTGGCGGAAAATTTGTAAATTGAAAGGTGTCCAGATTGTCCAAGTATATACACAGAAGGACAGCCTGAGGGGTGATACTGGCATGAGAGTTACTGATACTGATGATGCTCTGTCTGCAGTTTTGGCACAGACTGCGGGGAATTAGCTGAAATTACCACAGTGTTCAGTTAACAGCAGGTCCAAGGCTAGTGATGTGACTGTAGTCGATAATTAAGTTCAAATACTGGTTGCAGAACTTTTGGAAGTTAGGGAGGTATTTCAGGTCCAGTCAACTGAAGCACTGCAAGATTTTGACCCAGTTCTGGTTAGAATTCTGCATTCTGACTGTCAAGAAATCAGCTTGGAAGAGCTAGAATCCTAATCCTAATAAACTGCTCCATCCAGGAATCCTACGTACCACAGCTCTGGAAGAAAGCCTTCATCATCCCCCTCCACAAAGGAGGTCACAACTTTTCTACCTCCAACTTTCGCCCTATTGCTATCCTGTCCCCTATCTGCAAGATACTCGAAAAATGTATTCACCTGCAACTTTTACCCTACCTACTTAACAACCAACTACTGACTCCTACACAACATGGGTTTAGACCAGGTCATCGCACCACCACTGCCCTCCTTTCCTTCCTCGAAATCATCAACTCTGCTCGCGACTCTGGTAACATAGTTTCTACCCTCCTCCTCGACTTATCCAAGGCCTTCAATAATGTCTCCCATCAACTCCTGCTTTCTAAACTCTCTCATCATAATCTTTCCTCTTCTTCTACCAAATGGGTCACCAACTGTCTTTCAGCCAGGGAAGAAGCTGTAAAATGGAACTACTGTACTTCCTCTTTCCTTCACACCCCAACAGGAGTACCTCAAGGCTCCATACTGGGTCCCTTACTATTTAATATTTTTATCAATGATTTCCACCAAAAGATCACCAGTGCTAAACTCGTGCAAAACGCTGATGACTCCACTATCATCTGCTCTGCTAAAACTCTACCCATATTAACAAACCTTACTCGAGGCCTTCTCCTCCACTGAGTCCTGGATGCTTGACAACCATCTAGCCTTTAATGCTGCCAAATCCAAAATAATGATTTTTACTCCTTCTAGACATACTGCTGTTGACAAAGCATCCTTCTCTATACTCAGTCTAAACAAAACATCTATTGAAATAGTTCCCCATGCAAAACTTCTGGACATCCTTATTGATGACCAGCTAAAGTTTGACGTCCATCTACAAACCAATATAAAAAAAACCATCAAAAACTCGGAATGCTTTATCGACACAGACACTACCTCTCTCTTTCATCCAGACAACTCCTATCTTCTACCTACCTCTTCCCCTCCCTTTTGTATGGAGCACCACTACTCAGTAGTCTCCAATCAACCCAGAAATCAAAACTATCCTCATGCTATAATAAAATTTCTAAGTTTGCCACAGGATCCAAATCCTCCACTCATCATTGTAACTCCCTCCATGCACTAAACTAGTTGGAACTCCCAGGCTATCTAACTTTCATTCAACTAACAGTAGCACACAAGCTCATATTTAAACCCTCTAGCTGTCCATCACTCTCCTCTTCCTTAAAACTTCACCAGCCACACAGATCCACAAATCAAAACCTCTTGGAACTTTACAAACCTTTACATTCACCAAAGCAACTCTTACTATCATTCTCCCTTGCTAGATTATGGAACTCTCTTCCCCCTCACATTAGAACTACCCTGACTCTCCTTTCCTTTAAAACCTTATTCCACTCTCATCTCTCCTCTCTTTGGGAATGCTTCTGTACTCATCCTACCTGAATCCTGACACCTATCTCTTTCTTATCCTACTCTAAACTCTGCCTTTGCTTAAATTCTTTTGTCTACAATTATGATGTACTAAATAAGCATTAATTTGTTTGCTCTTGTAAATATCTGTAAGTGTTTGACTTAGTTCTTATATTTAAATTGTTTTCAGTTAATTTGTTTCTCTTATATGCTGTACTAGTTATTATATTATATTATACTAGTATTTCTGTCTGGAGCTTTTCTCCTCGGGCCTCCATTGAAAATGGGCTACCTTGGCCCAATGGACTTTTCCGGTTGACAAACTGAAATAAATAAATAAATAAATAACTAGAATCGGCCCTTGTCTTGAAACATTATAGAGCATGCCATGACTATGCAATGAGGGGCGAGGTCTCACTTCTCTGGTGCTAGTGCATCTGACATAAGTCCTGATTTAAAATTAGTGATGACTGCTCTGCACTAGCATGTACATAGGTTAGTTATCACAATCAGCCTGTACACAACTTCGTTATATGCCTACAGTCTTTCTCCTTCTGAAAGTACTTGCTGGGGCATGGCTCTGGCAGGGAGTATGTGCAATGATGGCTCTGTACGCACAACTAAGGATACCTCTAGGATGTGACTGTGGAATTTTGTTTAGAGCTAAAGTCAGGTAATAACAATGTCATGCAAGTCATCCAAAGTATTGCTACTGATGCATATCAGGAAAGGCCACTGCAGAGTGGTATATACTTGTCCTGCTGTTTTTTTTTTTTGTTTTGTTTTTTTTTTCAGTATCAGTTTTGTTTGGCATCATTTACCTGTGCCTCTGATTGAGACATGATTATTTGTCAAAAGTGATACCTTGAAATTTAGTGGTGTATCCACATTTCCCTACTTGGGACAAGTCCATTTTATTGTGGAACACTCATCAAGAAACAGGTGGTTGATTTATTCTCAGAGAGTGTTCCATTTTTAAAATGTCAACAACCTGTAACACTAAACAACATAATCAATGATGAACAGGAAAAGTCTTAGTGTAAAAAGTATAGGTGATAATGATATGACAATGTTTTAGAGGCATGAATTATAATACAACAGCATAAGGTTATTGTAAGAGTAGCTATCAAGTGGAATACTACATGTAGTGTAACAAATTATAATTAGAATAAGTACAGTTTAGAATAATTTCATAAATATTCTAAGATAAAGGATGCAAGTAAACCTGAAATAGCTAAAGTCATGTGTGTGTGTGTGTGTGTGTGTGTGTGTGTGTGTGTGTGTGTGTGTGTGTGTGTGTGTGTGTGTGTGTGTGTGTGTGTGTGTGTGTGTGTGTGTGTATGTCTGTGTGGGTGTGTGTGTGTGTGTGTCTCTGCATGTGTATGTGTCTCTGCATGTGTGTGTGTGCTCATAGGTGTGTACTAGGCTAATGGCCATGGAGCCTTTACAAGCCTAGCCCATAGGATTACCCTGGCATCATGCCACCCGACCTTAGTTCCCAGTGCCTCTGTCGAGTAGAGCCACTGCAGTGATCCCTGGGGTGAATTTTCTATTTTTCATCCACTCATCAAGATTTCTCTTGAAGAGGGCCAGTGAGGTGCTCTGTTTGACAAGTATGGGAAGTCTATTCCATAGCATGTGCAGTCTCTGGGTTATGAATCTGTCCCTCCAGCATGTTCTGTTGATTGTGGTAATGAGGTAGAGGTCTCTGGAACATGTGGTGCAGAGGGATTGGGATTTCTTTAGTTGTAGCATTTCTAACAGAGCTGGGTCAGACATGGCTTTGTAAGTCAAGCAGAGATCGCCTCTAAGTAGGTGATATGAGACAGAGAATAGTTGGAGTTTTTTGAGTCTGTCCATATAGGACAAGTGTTTAAGGCCAAGGATCCTATTTGTGAGGTACTTTTGTGGCCTCTCCAGTTGTTGCAGGTGTCTAGTGAGGTACATGCCAAATGGGGCATTGTACTCGATGATTGGCCTAATGAGGGAAGAGTAGAGGGAGACAATGACCTCTTTCTTCCTGGATGCAAACCCTTAGTAATGAGATGTGCTACATAGAAGGACTTTCTGACCACAGTGGCAATGTGGTGGTCAAAAGAGAGGTTGCTGTCAACCTGTGTTCCCAGATCTCTTATAACACCTTCTGTGTTCAGTGGACTACCATTGATGTGGTAATTCATGGGAACTGGGTTTTTCCCAAAGGGGATGACGACACATTTTTTGGCATTGAGCTTAAGGCCATGGTTCTGACACCAGTCGTTGGTCTCAGTGAGGCCTTTCTGTAGGATGTCAGCATCACTTGGGGAGTTAATAATATCTCCCAACTTGCAATCATCTGCAAACTTTGTCAGCCAGAGTCCCTTCATGTTGACCTGGACTACAGAGAAGTAGATACCAAACAGGAGAGGACCCAGGACCAAACCCTGTGGGACTCCACTCGTGACTGGTTGGCACTGTGGGTTCTATCTGTGAGACAGTTTGCAACCCACCTAGTGATGTACGGGTTGATGCCTAGCTTAGTGAGTTTTTCTATGATTCCTGAGTGGGTAATGGTATCAAAGGCCTTGGCCAGATCAAGGTAGGCTGTATGAACCACCTTGCCCTCATCCAAAGCTCTGGTGACTGACTCAAAGAAGTTGACCAGGTAGAGCAGGCATGATCTACCCTTCACAAAATCAAACTGTGTGGGATCCAGAATTTGGAGATTCCCTATAACCTTGTTTATTAGGTCCATGATGATGCGTTCCATAGCTTTGCATATCAGACTCGTCAGGCTAATGGGGAGATACTTCCCAGCGTCTGTAATCACTCCTCCTTTGTGGAGCAGGATGATGGTAGCAGTGCGCCATTCAGTAGGGACCAAGCCTGAGGTGAGGCTGTGGTTGAACAGGGCAGACAGGTGATGTGCCAGTTCACTCTGTAGTTCATGTAGAACACAGCCAGGGATATTGTCAGGTCCCATAGAAGCTGTATTCTTGGCCTTGGACAGTTTTGTCTTAACCTGTGTAGCAGTAATACTGGGTGCCTGGCAGTCTACTGGTATTATGATTGACTCTTTGGGGGAGGAGAGAAGGGGGTAAAGTTGGCACTGAATCTGTCAGCCAGTATATTGGCAATATCTGTTGGCCAATATATAATGTGCAGTAGCTCAGAGCAAATCTGGGTATTGCCATGGAGATTCTTTACATAACTATAGAAGGCCTTGTGGTTGTCTTTACTATCTGCTGCAATCCTGTTTTCATAGCTAGCTTTAGATCTCAACTTTTTATTGAGGCTGATAAGGGTGTTTTTCCAGTCTTGGGACTTTACCTTATTCTACATCAGTTTCCTCCTTCTGTTGTAGATTTGGTTTATGGCAGGGGACCATCAGATTGGCTTCCTTTTTTGGAGGAGAGTGTCTTGGTTCTATTGGGTATGGCGATCCATGTGTGTGTGTGTGTGTGTGTGTGTGTGTGTGTGTGTGTTGTTTTGGGTACTAACAAGTGTCTTAGAGGCAGCATTTGTGTTGGGTCTCTAGATGCAATTTGAGTTTCTTTTTGAATAGTATTAGATCATCTATTTGTTTAATGCCTTTAGGTAAGTCATATTATCTTTGACTTCTGGCAGATGAGATTACTTCAGAGTGATCACCAGTGAGTTTATACTTATAGTGAGCACTCCAGTATAGATCTATTACATCTCTTTAATCCTCCAAATCTCAGTACACAGCAGCTTGGTTACATTACCTCATAAATAACAGTTTGAGTACATGCATTTCCTTAATGAGTGTATGAGAGCTTGCTGTTTTGAGTGTTAAAGTGGCAGTAAAAACAAAGCATCTGTAGCCCAATTCTATGATATACATGCAAAGATGACCCAAGTCTGATTTACAACCGAAGCAGTAAAGGAGCAAGGTAGGTGGAAGGAATGAACAGTGGCTTGGCCATCCCAAGGGAAGTGGGTTACTGCTTGCAAGTGAGAATTCCCATTTTTGGGGTAGAGAATGTTTTTCAGTTGTGAGCAGGCTAACCATTGTTTGCTGGCAGTGGAGCTTGTGCAGACAGATATTTTAAGCAGTATTGTTCATAGTATTGTATCCAGCATGCCCCATTTAAGGATCCCCCACCATTTTTGCATACCTAATAAAGTCCCCAACCCCCAGCTGCTTATTTAATACCTTCCCAGGCTCTCACAATTCTAATAGAGGATGGTGACCTCACAATAAAAAGGGCCATTAAGTCCACTCTCTACGTTGACAGGGAGGGCCCACTTGTATCTCTGAATATGACAGGAATTTACTGGCTTACAACCCTAGATAATGGGAGGGAAACATAACCACTGGGCAGATGAGAAATGGGCATATCTCAGCGGTAGAGGAAATTGGGACCAAAAATGCCCCAACTGTACCCAAGCCTCTTACACCCCCTACACTTTATTATTCTCACTACAGAGTCACTGCAGCTTAGAGAAATTGTGATTTCTGTCTAATTCTTTCTCTGTGGTGCACCAGCCCTGGACCAGATAAAACTTACTATAATGAAAGTAATTCACACTTGCTGTGGTTAAAAATGAACATCAACATAGGGACAAATCATTATTCAAGCCAGCATGCTTCAGGAAGTGTAACTCAACTTGAGATGTGAGTAAGTGATGTTGAACCCTACAATGCTGGTTTATTTGCACTTGTTTCACCAGTACATAAAGATCAAGGGAAGCCAGAAGAGGAATTGCAGTGTGGTCTGTTTTTATCTGGAATGGTTTACATCAGACATTTCGTCAAAATGTCATTTGTTTTTAACCCAGAATTAACAACTACATTAAAAACAGCAGTGTCATGCTTATGTCAGTTGCTGTGAAGATTACTGAAAACTTTTAAAATAACTGACTGCAATTCTTCACCTTTTATAACCTACATACTGGATCTGGAAGTCATATAAGATAATTTGAAATATGATTCAGAATATTTTGGAAGTACATGTTGGTATAATTTGCTCTACATGAGAACTGATTGCTCCTGTTATTATAGATGCATGAGCCACATGTGTCCGAACATATTTATGTATCAATATCTACATTTATATCTACATATGTACACACACACACACACACACACACACACACACACACACACACACACACACACACACACACACACACATATTTGTGTATTGTATATATGTTATATGTTAGATCTAGCATCACCCATACACAGGGGAACAGCCTCAGGGTACTTACTTGCATAGATCAAAATAACTAAAATGCAGTCAAACACCTTGCTGGATTTTATAAGTGGCCCCAAAATGTCCATAGCAATGGGATTAAATGATACTCTGTGATAAGCAATTGTATTAAAGGGTTTTTGAATCTTTGGTGAGGGATTATCTTCTGGCATTCAGGGCAGAAAGCACAAACATTCTAATTTTCCTTTGCTAGGATCCATGCTTAAGTCCTGTCCAGTCCTAGACTACTTACTAACCTCAACACTAAGTTTTTGAAACAGTTGGACACTAATACTTGACAAATGTCTTCTTCTATGACATTAATTATTTTGTACAATAAGTAATGTTGTCACTCAGTGTATGGGTAGGAAGTGGGATCAACTCTAGCTATATTTGCCCTTGCTCTGCTCAATTTTATCTTCCCATGTCTTTTTACCCATTTTGCTTGCCCACAGCTAAACATCAGTTTCCCAGCTGCATTTACCTTAAACATCTTCCCATTATGTCTTCTTAAAGTTTACCCTGCTCTCCCAGAGGTCAGACAAGTCTGAAGGTTCCTCAGCATTACCATGTTGCCAGGTGGAAGGCGATGCTTCTTTACTTTCCTGTATAAGAACTGAGGTGTCCATGTCAAATTCTTCTCATATGAAAGGTAGCTCATACCAATATTCTTTAGTGCTGCTGTCTTTACCGTACTCATATTTCTTGTTCTTTTCCTGTACAACCCTGACACACACAACCCTATTTCTTCTCTTTAGGTTTCCCATAGTTTGTCTTTACAGGAATATATTGCTAGGGATCTGTTCAAAGTTATCTTGTTTCTCAGTACACACTGCCATCTTCTTTTACTTCTCTTCTTTCAGTTGTCCTCCCTTTCTCTTAGTATGAGCGAGCATCACCCTCTCACTTTTTTCCTTTCTATGTTGCTTTCCCTCTGCAAAGGGTGTTTCTGAAAAAAAAATAACTTTGCTTTTACTTTTTTCCTGACTTACAGATACAAGTTGCACAGTCTTCCTTTACTTATGTTTTCTGTCTTACACTGACCGACATGGGTTTATAACTCTGACCAAGCACTGTTTCTTATTCTTTTATTACACCAGTAAAGTCTTTCTTCTTACTATGTTTCCCCACCTAAAAACTCACTTGCTGCTTAGAATTCTTCATTTTTGGAGTTTTTTCAGGCTTCTGTGTTTTGTTAAGTAACTTCCTTCCCCCTTTCTTCTAAAGGCTGTGTTCCTGCAGGTTGTTCTGCCAAAGTTGTATGCTAATATATCCCATTGTGGAAGATTTAGGAATGTGTAGGCTCTTCTTTCCTGTGTAACTTTAACCAAATGTTTGTACCTTTGGGGGTTCTAAGATTATACACTTATTTTTGTTAGACTTGTATACTCTTATGAGTTTGACTGGTGGATGTTTCCCTCTTTTCCAGGTTAGGCAGACATATATTTGCTAGCTTATTCACTTACTGGGTCCCCTTTGCAGAGTGTAAGGTGATTTATCGAAGGGAATAACTTTTTTGCCTTGCATCCAAAAATCCATAAAGTAAGAAAAGTCTTTCCCTATTATCACATTATGCATTAAATTGGGGACTACAGCAATGGAGTGAAGTATATTCCCTAACAGAATATATATTTCTAATTATATTTCTAATTAAATTGGGGACTACAGCAACAGGGTGAAGTATATTCCCTAACAGAATCTATATTTCTAATTAAGTAATGTGATGTTGTTTAATTTCTCTATGAATACAGACTACTTCAACTGTTTTTTGTTTTTTTTAATAGGGGCCTTTTGCAAACAAACTGTGCCTTTATAAGCCTTCTGTGCAGCTCCCAGCCATCATTTAAGACATTCCACATAATTAACTTTGTTGTAGCTCAGTCACAGAAGGCTGACTCTGCTGTTAATGCATACAGCTTATCTCATCTTAAAGGCATAATGTCATTAGTGACGTGTTTACTGGTCATAACAGTGTTATCATTACTCTTAAAAAAATCTATCAGTCCCCATTTTCACCACATTTAAAATTGAGTATGCTGGTAGTTTATACTTTCCATTTGTTACCAAAATTTGATATATGCTATAGAATAAGTCTAGAGTTCTCAGTTTTAAGCATAGTTTCATTGTATAATAATCATCAAAAAAAAAAATCAGCATCTATATAGTTACTTTAAAATACATTTTTCATAAAAAAGTAGGTAAAACCATTTTAAACTTATTAGTGGCTAACTTGAGTATAATTTTATTTTTAGTATGTTTAGTATGTTTATTTTTAGTATGTTTTTTAATATGATGCCCCCCAGGATCTAGCCACAACTGAATCACGCAACTGAGATCTTGCCAATTCCTTAGGAGAAATATCCAGCAATGAAACGTTTCAGCTTGTGTCACAGATATAATATCAGATCAGGCTTACAGTGCCTTCTTTACTTTCTTTGTCCTGGTAATCATTTCCTTCCATGTCCATGCAGGTTTGAAAGGTTCCCCTTTAAAGTGAGCTGAAATATTTCTATCCCAGTCACTCCAGTTCTAATACTCAATGTCTTGTTCTCCAGTCAGCTTATGTAATAGGGAACTTCCTTTGGCATTGATATAGATCTGACAATCGACACCACACCCTCAGTGGCAACGACTGTAATTTGCAAGAGTGATTCAGCTGAAGCTGTAGAGTTATTTAGGCATGTACAATGTAAGTGTGCTCACCAGCAATACAATAAACACCACAGAACTGCAAATCTACAGCAATGGAAGAACATTTGCTGTTCATGTATGTTAAATTTTCTTAAAAAAGCTAACTTCCAGACTGTGAAAAGCAAAAGTCTTTTGGTGTAAAAGGTGCACCAAAAATGCCTACTGCAACAACCAGTGTGGTATATTAATGCACCAAACGTCTGAGGATTATCAAAAATGTGCATTTTCTGCTTACTTTTAATGTTACTTTATTTCACAACTAACTGCACCAAAATAACTTTCTGAAAAAAGAAAAAGACATACAGTGTGCACTTTGTTTCAAAAGTCGATTCCCCAGTAACATGACAACAGTTACTTCCAAAACAGTCCAATAATTCCATTTTGAATTGCCAAGATGCAGTAATCAATGTCCGTTGTATACAAGTGCTCTTCTTTGGAGTCTATCCTCTCTGGATTCCTTCACAGGAAGATGTCCATGTCTTCTCAGAAGATTCCACAGCAATTCATCCTTAGTGCAGCATTTTAACCAGAACTGATGCACCAGACCACCACTTCTGCTCTATGAAAAGCCATCTTTTCTGGTTTGGTAGGGCTATAGTTCTCTCTTTTATATCCCCTTTAATTATGTAATTATACAACTAGTTCTGTTATCTGAACCATATATAGATCCTCTCTGCCTAATACAAACATGTATCTATCTTCATAAAGCAACGGTTCTCTTTGCAGTTATTTGCATCATGTTTTAAAGCAACAAGTCTATTTATAACTGTCATTCTATACATGTATATAAACATACGTATCTTGACTATAACCATATATGTCCATCTGTACACACATTATGTAGACATATATGCATTCTGTGCATTATGTATTCACATATTTATTCTGTGAGAAAAGACAGACCATGAGTTTGAATCTTGATTTGAGAGACCAGTTGGCATAAAAGTTAAGGTATTTGCCTCCCATGTACAAGGTACAGAATTTGATCCTGACCTTTGGTCAATGTATCTCTCTAGGGTGTCTACCACTTCTGAAAAATATGCTGTTTCCCTCTCAGGCTCACCAAAGAATGGAGCTGTGGACAGCAGCACAGACTCTACATGGGGCCCTATGGGGAAAGAGTTGTATAAGCCAACTGCTTTAGGCATTCTCATGACAGGAGGAAACAAATCACAGACCACATATCACTGTGGAAGGGTTATCCACGTGACAGTGTAAAATATGTCTCTAGGTGATTTGGTCATGTTGACTAATGTTGCAAAATGGGCATGGCTATTTTCCAGTGATAAGTGGGTTGAGGCCCTGGCCTACTCCAACCTATGCCAGGGACCCATGCTAGTGGTGAGAGGGGTGTATGTGCCTCTGTTGGCTAGTTTGTACTCACCAGCTCAGCATCCCTGGGTCATAGTGGGTTGGCGTCCAGTTGCCCAGCTTCAGTTACCTTGACTAGTCCTGTTGAGCAAAAGCTGGATGTAAAACCAATCAACCTGCTGAACATGAAATAAATGGTACACTTAATATAGGTTCACTGACAGAATGCAGCTTGGAAGTGGATGACATGGCGTTAAGGAGGAGACAAGAGACAAGATGGAAGGGCAGCATAGCAAAGCCACTTGGCTTTGAATCTAGTACTCAGGAGGCAGACAGACTAGAAATTGTTTGGGAATTGTGGTGAAGAAGAGGCTTCAGAAGATTGTGAGAGACCTCCATTA
Source organism: Protopterus annectens (assembly GCF_019279795.1). Taxonomy (NCBI): domain Eukaryota; kingdom Metazoa; phylum Chordata; order Ceratodontiformes; family Protopteridae; genus Protopterus; species Protopterus annectens. The sequence goes on along the minus strand of NC_056726.1, from coordinate 698,526,920 downwards.
CAATCAGACTCCAGCCCAGTGATAGGACAGCATTCATAATCTCAGCTCTGACCCACAGCACGGTTGTAATAGTGAAGAAAAGAATGCATTCCTAAAGCAGGTGCAGGACCTTCTAAATAAAGCAGGACAACATGAACTGATGTTGATAATAGGTGATTTTAATACACATATCAAGACAGACAGAACAGGACATGAGGACTACCTGCATTCACATGGGTAGAGCAACAGGAATAAATAAGGAATGGCCATTCTAGACTACTGTCTGGCAACTGGCCTGATAGTAGCCAACATGTCAGAAAGACAGATGGTCACAAGATCACATACAAAAGTGGCCAACACACAAGCACAAGGTACATTTCATCCTAATAAGGGAAGAGCACTTGGCTAGAATCAGAGATTGCAAAGTCATCCCCAGTGAAACAGTTAGCCCACAGCATAAAGCAGTGGCTGCCAAAATCAGCTGCAAACAGTGATCAGATATGGCTCTTAGGTAACAGAGACCAGGCTGAAATCCTGGAATTTGACTAGAGACAAAACATGCCATTTCAATGAATTCCTGAAAACTCTAGCACCTCAAGAAGAAGAGGAAATAGGTGGAGAAGAAGAAGCATGGCAGTGCCCCAAAACAGCATGTGTGAGGACTACAAAGCAAATATGTGGCCAAGCCAGATATGGAAAAAAAGGTATGTAATGGACTGCAGAAGTCCAGGAAATCATTAAAAGAAAGAAAGAGTGAGTGCCGGAAAAACTGGGAGATAGAAAGGATGCACCTGGCTAACAAGGAATACTGGTTAGTTAACAAAGAAGCTAAGAAAGGAGTTTCAATAGCAAAGAACAAGGCATCAGATACACTCTACCAGCTTCTTGAAAGTAAGTCATTAGGTGGTACAAAGAAACTATATCAGGTTGCAAGGCAAAGATATAAAGATAATGAAGATACTCAGACACCCTGCATGAGGTATGCTTGCAGCAACCTGCTCACCAGTCCACAAGACATGAAAGATGCAGTTTCTGAATGAAGACAACCCCACAGAAGCTGTATTGCCCCTGATACAGCCTACTATGATAGAAGAAGAGAAGCCCACCATAGAAGATGTAAGAACAACACTAAGGAAAATGAAGTCAGGGAAAGCAGCAGGTTGAGATGAAGTCACAGCAGATATGATACAGATCCTGGGTGAGATAGGGGAGAAATGGCTCCTGAGGGTACTCATAGCAGTGTAGAGAGAAAAAGCATATCCCAGATGACTGGAGAATAAACATACTAGTGCCTATGTTCAAGAACAAAGGGTACATTCATAACTGTGGGCAGTACAGAGGTATCAAACTCCTGTCACATTGTGTGGAAGTTCTGGAAAGGGTGATTTATAAAAGAATACACAGAGTAGTGGAAATTAAGATGGGAGATGAGCAGTTTGGATTCAGATCAGGATGCAGCACAATTGACCTGGTATTTGCACTGAGACAGATAGCTGAGAAGAAGCTAGAGATGAGAAAAGAGTCCAACTAGGCATTCCTAGACTTGGAGAAAGCATATGTCAAGGTCCTACAAAAGCTGATTTGAGCAGTCCTTCAGTGGTTTGAAATCCCTGAAACATTATTAGAATTAATGCAGGCTGAGTATAAGGCCCCAGTGACTCAAGTATGAACAGTGTTTGGTCTCACAGAGGGGGTCCCAGTGGGAGCGGGTGTGTACCAGGGTTCAGCTCTGAGTCCACTACTAGCATATATCTCAAATGTACAGATTTTTGCAGATAGCCCAAATTTTTGCCTTATATTGTTTATCTGTTTCTCATACAAATTGTGGTTTTCTGGCAAATTGTTGGCAAATCATTGAAGGTTGAAGTCAGAAAATGTTGACAAACATTTGGGTTTCAGACTGTATACCCTTCAAAAATTCATGCTAATGCAAAACCTGTTACTCTATAAATTTTCTCAATTTGTACCAGCAGTATTTAAAAAAGTGTCCCTATTTTTAGGTCTTTTTAAGTCTTTTCCCCCCTTATTATTTATGACTTTGTCCAGATTTCTTCCTCCAAGAGGTTGAGAGGTATGACTGCTGTTCATACTGGTGATGGACTACATTGGCAAACAGTTTGGAGGGGTCAGATCAATAAAGCTGCTGTATGCAGACAATGTGACATTGCAGGCAGACTCTAAGAACTTCAGCAAAGGATAAGGGAATGGAATGCAAAACTGGAGGCACATGGGATGAAACTGAGCACAGATAAGACAATTGTAATGGCAGCAAATGGTGGAGTTCAGAAGAAGCTGAGAATTGAAGTAGAAGGAAATATAGTGGAACAGTTTAACAGCTTCAAGTATCTTGGAGGGGAAATTGGGGAGAATAGAAGTCTGAATGATGAGGTCAAATTTAAAATCAAAGGGGCTGCAGTGAACTGGAACAAAGTGTCAGGTGTAGTATATGACAGAAGAATGCCAAAGAAGCTGAAAAGTAAGGTGTGCAAAACAGTGGTGCAACCAGTACTACTGTATGGTTCTGAAACCTGGGCAGTAAAGGCAGAGCAATTGAGGAAGCTAGAGGTAGTGGAGATGAAGTGCCTGAGATGGGTGCTAGGATGCACAGTGTGGGACAGATGAAAAAATGAGGACATAAGAGCAAATGCCAAAGTAGTTCCAATTTCCGAAAAGGTCAAAGAGAACAGATTATGGTGGTTCAGGTACCAGTGTAGAAAAGCAAGAACCCAAAATCAGGTGGATGCAGCGAACTACACACAATGGAGGTAATTGCACAGTCGGCTTGAAAAATACAGGAAGTCCTGATGTGAACAAGACAAAAGTGTTTAATTTTAAAACTTTAAGATTTTATCTGTTTATCTGTTTAATAAATATATTTTCCAAGCCAACGGTACATTCGCCTCCATTGTGTGTACCTCACTGCATCCACCTGATTTTGGGTTGTTGCTCTCCATGCTGGCGAATTTTCCTGTTTTCTGGTTTTACATGTGCAGAAAAGCAGAACACAATCTGGTGAAGAAGATTTGGGATAGACAGGAAGAAGGCAAGAGGAATGTATGGCATCCAACAAAGAGGTGCATTGATTGTGTGAGAAGAGACCTGCAATAGTCAGGCACAAGTGTCAAAGAAAGCAGTAGAGTGAAACTCAGTAGGGAACAATGTCAACAGCTGACACGACACCCCAACCCAATGTAGAAAATAGGAAAAGGGGGGTTAGTGATGATGATGATGATGGTATACTTAGATTTTGTTTGCTTTGATATGCAGAGTAAGCATACATGTGGCAGGTCTTATGCTAAAGGTCACTTATCTTCACAGAAAATATTGCACAACAACAAAAACAGAAAGCAGATAGACTTTTGCATGCTGTGATTGTCATTCATTAGCTGAATGGTAATATCGGTCATTAATGAATGGTAACATAGGTCATTTTGAGTTTATCACTTTCCGTAGTCCATGTTCTCTTAGTTCAGTCATTATTGGGTATTGGGGACTTGGTTGCATTTTCTACCTCATTTATTCAAGAGTTTTGTGCCCAACATAGTGGCACAGTATTTAAGGTTCCTGACTTATATCATCAGTGATTCCAGCTAAAGTACAACCACTCCTATGCTCTGCAGAGCCACCTGTTACATGTGTTGAAATTCCAGCTCCTCCCCCGACAACGGCTTGCAGTGAAAGCATGTCAAGACTGTGTCTGACGATTCAGAAAGCCATCTGTGGCTGCTCACAGCCACTCCTCCTCAGTGAGCTCCTCCAGGAACTGGGATAGTAATCCAACCTGGAACACTGGGGTCTTAGTGCCAAAACCTCTATGTGTAATTGCAATGAAGGGGATACATGTGGGCTTTACAGTGCTTATTTATACCTGACAACTTTGTGACAGGTGATGTGAAGGGCACTACAGTGGTTTACATTTATGAGTAAGCATAGAAAATCTGGCAAACAATAAGAGAAACATGGAGGCTCTAAGTAATGAAATATATGTAAAGTCACATAAGTGGAATAGGAAATGGAGAGTAGAGTTAAAGTGGGAGGAATAGAAGTGGTGGCGATATGGGCAGCAGTTGCTATATTACAAAAGCTAACAGCACCAGTAAGACGAAAGAGAAGACTAGATTATGCATAATGGCTTTAAAGCAGTAATGGTGTGGTAAACTATATCACAGTTTAGAATGAATGAGATAATCAGCATCTGTGGAAGGTAACGGTACTATGAACTTGGAGATATCAGTTTATTTGACATGTCATTCCAACTATTTTAGTAAAGTATTGTTTGAACTGTAACTGATTTCACACTACTTCACAACTGTGGCATTAATACTGTTTCTTGTGTAAAGAAGTTTCTTTGTACTTTCGAATGCAGTTGCATTATTAATACACTCTGAATCTGAACCATTTCTTCTACCTTTGTATGTGCTCGTGTTCTGATAAATATATGCAGACTGGTGAGACTGTCAATATTTGGGTCATTGTCAACAAAGAGAGGTACCCTGCGCATTCTCTAAGACTATGGAGAATGCTATCCTTTACAAAATTGAATACTGTGGAATTCTGTATCACTGTTTTAGATTTACATATGGAAATTGAGGTTAAATGTTTAATTTCTAAGTGTGATACATTGCCTGCATGTAGTTGATGAAATATTATCTTGGTCAGTGCTTCTATATAGTGCACTGACATTTAATGTGATATTCTTTTAATTTCAATTAGAAAAAGGATTATGAACGAGTAATGAGAGCCCTGGAGAGTATTACTTCCATCAGAGAGATGACACAGGTAGGTTAGTACTGGGAAATGTATTTAACAACACTTGAATGTATGGTTAGTGATGGACGCTAACCATGCTTTTGTTTAGTATGATATTGTAAAGATTAAACTGAATGTTGCAATATGTTCTTGAATGCATTAACAGGATGGCCTTTACTTATTTTTGCTCTCTTTATTACACAAGTGCAAGTTAACGGGCAAACAAAATAAATCACTGTCAGTCTCAAGGCACGTAAGCAGTTCAAGCAGAGTTTTGGTACAGTACAAGTAACTATTCTAAAATATATCAGTCCTGCCATACAAGTACATTTTATGGTTCATGTTTGGAGAAGTACCTTGAGATAAGACTGATTAGATATGGCCACAGGTTGTGGTTTTCAAGGTGAAATATAGATGTTCATTTGTAGAAAGAAGATACCAACTATTCATTAGGTATGTAATGCATTATTTTCTGATCTTGATTAGTACATGTGAGGATGGAGACAGACTACATTTCATAACAGTTCTGTTAAAAAACAAAACCTATTAATTTTCTTGTCAAGTGTTGCAGGACTAAATAAGAATGCAGTCCTACAAAACATAATGTTTGTATAACACTCATCTCTAGCTTTTCATAGCAACACTTACTATGTCAGAATATTGTCCACAATCACTTACTGTCAGTGCTTTTTTAATAAGTATTAATCTTTTAAAGGTTGGATGGTTTGAGTTTTACAGTGATTTGCAGCAGCACCCCCCCCCCCATCCCAGGTAAGCCAGTATATTTATAGCAATGTTGCCTTTTTTAGCATAGGCAGGTGTGAACCCTCCACAAAGTCAACGTTATGAGTTACCATTTCCACTGCAACTTGCAACTTGAAATTATTGCTTATTTGCATTTTATGTTTGCATTTAGTGCATTGGTCAATCATACACTTCAGATCTCCAGTCAGTAATAATGAATATATTTTTAAGCATTAGTGAACAGTTTCTTAAAGAAATAGGATTATTATTTTATTTTTGTTAAGAAGTTAATTAAAAGCAGCTATTTTATCTCAGAAGTGTTTGATATGTGTATTTGTTGTAGTAAAATTGCACTGAAATATTCACAAGAAGCGTTTATTTAGTTGTCATATAGTTTTGACAACAGTGACCAACACAATTTAACAAGACACACAAAATCAAAAGCTTTTGTTTCATATTCTTTTCTTACCCTGCATTGTGCTGACCATCACTACCTTGCTCTTCTCTGCCCATTCATTCCCAGTAGCATCAAAATGGTCAGAACATTTATATACCTTTGTTACACTGTATCTCTAGAAGGTGATAAATAGCCTCTTATAGGAGGCATTGTTTAGACAGCTATAGAGGACATCTGTGATGTAACCTAACACTCATATCTGCACTGCATCTCTGTGGGTGTGTGTGTGTGGGGGGGGGGTACAGGGGCTTGTAAGGGTTGCCTTATTTTGCTTCTTTTGTCTATGATATATCATGAGAATTTGGCACTTTTTATTATGCAGTCCATTGTTCAGGGATCTGTTTGGGGCTGTCAGCATATTAAATTGTCATAGTTTGCAGATGTTTTAGTAATACACTAGAATCTGATAAAGACCAGGAATAGTTATTTGAAATATTAATGGAGATGTTACATTTTTAGGTGGTGAGGGAGCATTTTAAGACAGAATCAGTTATTATAAACTGCAACCCTTCAACTGGGTTATATGACAATTATGATTTTTGTAGAAATACAGTAAGCTAAAGCATCAAGGAGTTTCTTTGTCAAATGCACTGCAAGTCTCAAGAAAAATTCTTACCAAAAATCAAGTAAAACAATATGTATTTTTTTTTTTTGGTTAGAACTGGGAAGAGGGTGCAGGCAGTACACATTTATTCTTTGTTAAATTTTAGATACTGATCAGGCATTTCTGAGTTCTCCAGAAAATACGTTTATGGTAAAGTTAAGTAGAACTGCCAAATCTGTTTAGGCTTGTAGGCATTCTTGAATTAGGTGAGCATGGATAAAGTATACCAAATATATGGGTGAGTTGGGAGGTCCACATTTTGGATATTATTACCAGGATTTCCCATTGACGTTTCACTATTTAGGTTTAGTACAATATTACGTCATCTTAGAAGAAGATGGTGATAAAGTCATTGTATAAATCCAAAGACTTAGACATCTTTGTTGTTGGAAATACCAAAGGTAATCTCACCTCAGCTGGAAAATTATCAAATATAGAATTTAGGTACTCAATCTAAAATTATTTAAGAAGAATATGCACACACATTGGGTTGTGTATTAATAGGAATTACAGTGAAAAGGATTGGGAGTCAACAAGAGAACCTGTTCTGAGAGTGGGATTGACTAGATGTGTTTTATAGGACTGTCATTAGATATTGATTACTTGTGGAACATTGACTTGGAGGGCCCTTCAGCATGTTTGCTATCCCAGATATGGATAGTTTAATTGTTCAGGCTTCAATAGTTGCAGCTTTGAAATATATGTATTACAGGAGAGAGAATGCTATCATAACTGAAATATGTGGATAATTGATTCTAGTACAACACAGAGTATGCAGAAGGCAAGTCTTTTAATTTACTTTTCCTGGCAATTAGTACAGAGGATTAAAATGTGACTTGTTAATAAGACTGTGACCTGTTAACTAGCTGTTTAATATCATCAGTTGTGTACAGACACAAGGTGCAGGGTTTGATTCTTGCATGCGGTAATTGTGTAGGCTTTAAATGACCCAAAAGGGCAGTAGGCCTAGTACTAATTTATGACTCTAGTTTGTGATTGAGCACATTACTTAACCAGACAGATCTTGTGGACTGAGTCTAAAAAATGTCCTTGTGAATCACTGCTGTGCTCTGGTTAACCAATACAGATGGGCAGATTAGATATACTGGCATACAGGCACAATGTAATACAACACAATACAATGCAGTACAGTACAATAGAATAAAATACAAATTACAATGCAGTACATTTCAGTACAGTAGAGTTCAATACAGTACATTCTTTCTGAAAATAAAGGAACCCATAAAAATGAATGGAAGGAGGGATGAAATTAATTATTAGATCTCCAGTGCCTTAATGAGATTAAGAGTAAGTATGTTCCATGCCTTGATGTGCTACAAAATCTCACATACTTTGTATATTTGCATGGTAGAGTCTCCTTGGGCATTTTATTACCCCAGGTGAGCTTCAGAAAACTTTTTGAAGTGTTAGAGATGAGTGTTGGATGTAAGGCTAGGAATAATGAGACTGGCTACACATTTTGGTGCTTACTCACTCTCAGAGGATTTAATGACATTTTTCATCTGTTGCATTCACTTTGGGAAGAGAAATCTTAATGAAACCTGAACTTTATTTTCCAATGACTGATGTCAGAGATAAAGATGCCTAACTACAATCTATCATTGATTTACCTAATCCTTTAAAAAAAAGTTATCAAGGAATGGATAATCTCCCAAAGTAGAGAATTTAAGGAGTTTAATATTGGATCTAGCTGATGTGAAAGAGACTATATTTAGGAGGAAAGGAAGATAGACTGTTTAAATAAATGGATGCATTGCTATCAGTATTTTGATAACTTATGTTAGAGGTTGTAGAAGGTATAGTATGAGTCATTCAGACAGCTCCATAAACAGAGTGTCTGTAATGGAAAGAGGCTATTTTGTAAGGAGATTTTAATGCAGAGGCTTTTTTATCGGCTGCTGAAGAGTATAGCTTCAGCATCTGCCATGCAAATATGATTTTTTTTATAAATTTCTAAGCAGCTGCAAATTAGTTATGAATAGAGATGTCAGCTAATTCATCTGTATGCATTTAACTATAAGCCTAGTTATATGAAGTGTTTGATTTCTAATTTTTTCTGGAAATGATTATATTTCTGTCATGAGAAATTGTTTACACTGGTGATTGTGCAAACAGTCCTGGGAATCTGGTTTAAATTTACAAGTAATCTGTTGAGATGTAAGCTGGACTCTGAAACTGAAATTGAAAGGTCATTGGCCACTACTTCATAAAAAAAGAGTGTCGGAGAGTTGGGTCATAAAACTTATTCTCTGCGTGGTTAACAAAAGAAAGACTGATGGTGTGTGGACAAATTTTTATGTATGACTTTAGGATGACAATATGAATGATAAGATTCAGTGTATAAGGCCTGCTGTCTGATCTATAACAGACCTCGGGCAAGGGAGTTAGTAGATGTGAGATCAGGGACTAGATGAGTATATGTATCCTTCCATGCTAATGCAAATGTTGGACTAATCCATTAAAGACATGATTTACTCAGTTACCTGACTAAATATATGCTAAAATATTTGGAAACCTTAATTCTTCCATGATTTAAATGCTTTTTGTCATGGTCCAGGTTATAGTATAGCCTATGGGGATCACACACAAATTGTAACTGATTGTATTTCATAAGCTAATAGTCGCTTGTCATGGATATAGGGTTGTGGTTTGAGTAATATGTGGTACCACTTGCAGTGGAATTAATTACTTGTTAATTATCTTTACTCAAAGAATAACTGTAGTTGGGCATGAAAATGTGATAGGACTGCAGTATGGTTAGTAAATGGCAATTATAATGCTTTATCACAGTCAGAATTAAATTTCAGGTAGATAGCTATGTTCTAAAGGCAACCAAATGATGTGTGTGTGCTTTTCATTATAATTCAACTGTAAAGTAACTACGCAAGTGAAACAGAAAGTCACAAATCAGTGTGATTATAGAGGCAATTCTGGAAAATAAATGGCATTACTCCTACACAGAAAATATAAGAAGGAACATACACTAACAGTCTTCTCCAAGAAAATGTAACATTGGACATGTAGTAGCAATAGCAAGGAAAAGTCATATAAAAACAAATCAAGAAGTATACTATAATTATCTTACATGTACAGTTTTATCAACAGTATGCATCCTGAGTAGATGTGATTAAACTTGGTAAGCATCATAAGTTGTCTACCCCTGTTAATATGCTTAATACTGATAAGGTTCTACATACAAGGGAATTAACACATATGATTCTTTCACCTGAGACCCAAAACTGACCAAAGCTGGAAATCATAGTGCTGGCCATTTTTTGTCAGCTCTGTATGAGTCTAATAACTAAAATGCTTAAGATGTGAGCTAAGAAAGTTGTGTAGCTCACCATCCAGTTAATGTTAAAGCTTTTAGCATTTAGGAATAGTAAGTTTTCATATTTCTCAAAGTTTTTGCTCAAAAATTCTGGGTGAAGCTCTCTGAAACCATCATTGGTAATCTTTTCCAAGTATGAACTGAGCATATAACCTTTTCTCAATGGAGTTTCAAACTTGTTAATACAGTATACTGGATATCTGGTATAGAGTTACAAAAGTGCCAAGTAAAGGGAAGGTTTGGAGGCAAATATTTCTGACTGTTCTCTACTCTGTTATTAGGAAACGTTGTTATGCAGTCAGCATGAATGATAAAGATATAAGAAACTTCAGCAATACCTTAGCCATGAGTGGGATTTCTCTGAAATAGTTAGAACAAGTTAGCATGTAGTCAGCACAAGCACCAAAGTTAGCACATTCTAATAAAAATACATTTAAGATTATATTACAGGAGAAAAATAGAGAACCTGCACAGGTGATAGTCAATGTTCTGTATAAGGTTAAGCCTGATATTACCAGTGGTGCACAGCAGCTAAACAGTTTCTTTAGGAAAAAAGTGAATTAAAATTTAGGTAAAGTACATTTCATGTTGTTTTGTCTTTCGGCTTTTTCCCAGTTAGGGGTCACCACAGCGGAACTCCGGTCCGCTAATGATTGGCAGCAGATTTTTACGTGCCGAGTTAACAGCCCTAACACACAACCTTCAATGAAGGCACGCCCATTAACACATGTCTCCACACAGAAGACACTCTAGCTGAGAATCGAACAGGACAACGTCTTACTGTGAGGCGACAACGCTACTGCAGCACCACCACCACAGATGAACTTAATTTGGGTTTGATTCTTATCTTAAATACCCTTGCTTTTTATTAGCTAATTTATTTGATCAAATTTGCTGTTCTTTGTTACTTCTTTTCTGCTGATTGTTTCTAAGTGACAGTTGTATTTCTGTATGTAAGCTGCCTGTTTTGTTATATTCTTGAGTACCATAAAGGTCTTGCACTGAGGTAATTGTGAGTACAACAGACTGTTTTAAGTTGTAGGTATCATATTTATTTATATACTCTGTACATTTTTAGTATTATTATGGTTTTTAGTTCATTTAAAAGTTTAGATATAATGAGACATCTGAGGAATAATTGAGATAATATATTGAAAAGCATGGAGGAGGTTGTGAATAAAAGAACTACATTTGAACAGTATGGACAGACAAATGAAAATAAACATTTAGGACTTGTTTTTTTTTTCCTAGAGAGGTCTGTTGGAACTAATTGATTATTTTGCATCTCTAACATCTAATTCTGTAAGTAACAGCTCAGTAGATGCACTTGCTGTTACAAACGTGCCAATAATCACAAACTGAAGAAACGAGCAAAACCAAACAGGTGAACACTCCCAGGATCAATTTAATTCAGTAGATGCACTTATTGTATTGCATAATACTGAAAAGTTGCTGCTCACTGAAAAAAAAAAAAAAAAAAAACGTTTTGACATCCTTATCTTAAAGAAATACATTAAGTTGGACATTTCCCCAGGAAGGCTTAGAACTTTCAAAACTACATGCAACATTTTGAAGGCACAGAGGAATGTAACTTTAAGTAAACTTGGGTTGCAAAAGCACATAAGTGTTCATCGGAATGGGTCAATATCTTGGCTGAAAGGACACTGTTAGGCAAGGAAAATGGCTGCTGAAGTAGTAACCATGACAAACATCCAGAATGATAAAATAATATATATCATTACAAAATCAAAAGAAACTGTAGCAGTATTTATCAAAAACTCACAAAAAAGAAACATTAGTGGTACTTTAATAGTTATATGTATAATTTATGAAAACTTACAGGATTAGCAGCATAGGACGGATTGAAATTACAAATTCCATATGTAAGAGTGAAGCTTCAGCAGTTCTCAGAATACAAGGAGGAACTCAACACATGGTCAACATCTGCAGGCTCATATTTGTTGGCTGCACTGGTGACCAGCAGTCCAAATGCAGAAAGTCCAAATTATTTTGCTCAGTGGCCTGTGAATTACAAGTTTTTCTTGCTCTGAGTGTGGAAAAGAGAATATAACTTCAGAGACAAAGAGAGATTTGGGGAAGCCCCTAAAATAAAATAAAAAAGCAGGAACATTTTATCTTATGGAGTCACTTCTGTAGCTTGCTGTTGCCCCTCTGAATTATGTTCTGCTTCATTATTTGACTGTTACAATCTGCCTTTCTCTTTGGACTATGACATTGATCCAGTTATCATTTTTATGCTTGCACAGGGACTTAAAGTGATTGTCCCCAGAAGTTCTCAAGGCAGCATGATGTTTTTATAGAATTGATGAGATGGATGTATAAACTCCATTTAAAGGACTTTTTTCAGATTAGGTCAAACTGTGATTATGTTTTATTAATTCTTTGGATAGTACTAGCTTTAATGACAATGTGGACAGCTTCACAACATTTTTTTTAATTTGATACTTGTCTGGCCATTGGTTATGTAATGTGGATCATACTTTTAATTCCTAATAGTCCTAATCATTTTTTAAAATTAAATATGGAAACAGATTTGTGATTAAGTTGTGTTCAAAGTTTGTGAATTTTTTCAAAGCTTTTCTAATGATAAAATTGAAATTAACTTCAGTGTGTGACTGGAGCATAAAGAATATACTTAAAGGAGCTTTAAAAAATACAACAACTGGTTATCAAACCAATTGACAAGATAAGTAACTCTTTTGAGTAAATCAGTACAAAAAATTGTATGGAATATGTGGAAGATGTCACTGCTTATGTGAAACTTGACATAAGTAGCTACAATAAAGATAATGAAGAGTTTCATGATTTGCTACCCAGATGTAAATGTTTTCCTTTTTTGTCTAGTGAACTGGGAGACAAGAAAAAAATCTATCCCTGGACATACCTGTTGTGTCTGGGGAGAAAATTAATTTAAAAATTATTCCACTTTCTTTTGCCTCCTGTGTGACTTTGCGCAAGTCATTCAACCAGACAGTCCTTTCAGGTCACTATGAAAAGCAACAATTTGTCTAGCCAGCTTAGCTAGTCGACATATAAGTAAATAAAATAATAAAATAAAATTGGTGTTAAATAAACCCCAGGATTCACGAATCCTCCATGTAAGACTAAAGTAGTCTTACACGGAAACGCCAGTCTAAGAATAAGATGGCAGCGTGCCATGCATATTAATTAGGGCGTGCTGCCTCAACTCTAAGGCTAACACGGAGCATGCACAAGTACAGGGGGCGTGTCGGACTGCTGAGCAGTCCAAAAATCCATGCCCCTGCAAGTCTCTCAATTGGGAAATGTCAACCTACATGAGTGAGTCCGCTCAAATATGTACATTCCCAACACTACACTCCCCCACATTCTAAACCCCTGTACAATTATAAAATGTGAAACTTAATTTTTTTTCATTATTCCCGATATAGCTGCCCGTATTTGTGCATGTTTGCGCGGGTTTGCCCATTGTTTAGCTACAGTTAGCAGTTTAGACATCGAGGAGGATAATAAGAAACTTATATGCAAATTAAGCAAAATAGCGATAGCGTAGTGGTAGAGCCTTCGCACAAAGAGGAGGCATTCCCAGTTCAAGTCCCACCACTCCCCTTTCTATTTTCTGTTGGAAATCTGAATATAAAACTAATCCCTGACATTTATCATTTAAATTTCAGTAAAAAGCATTGAAATGGCCTATGTAGTAGTGAATACATTTTATATACATAGATGTATATATATATATATATATATATATATATATATATATATATATATATATATATATATATATAAGAAAGTGAAATGGTTATGCATACTGATGGATGCATAAGTAATGTATCTTAAGCAATGTGAAGCACTGCTAAGCAAAGTTTACCAGTATTAAGCATATTTAAATATAATTGCTCGTAGCTAAGCACTGCTTTAACTAGCGCAATAGCTTTGCGCAGAGCTGCACATCGCGCAAACAAGCACAAACAGAAGATGTTTGCCAGTAACTGTGTACCGCGCTAACCAGCGCAACGGCAGGCAACAGTGGGCAATGTAGAGCAACGCCGGGCAATGTAGAGCAACGTAGAGCAAAGTCAGGCAATGTAGAGCAACATCGGGCAAAGCTGAGCAAAGTTGGTAAAACACAGCCACACCTCCTAACCAGTCTGGCCAGTAGTAAAATAAAAAGCAATGACAGGCCTCGAACCCAGGATACTGTGCACCATAATCACAGTATTGAACCATGACAGCTTTTCATAAGCATGCACTTTCAACACACACATACATATCAATGGATGTTTACCCATTGCTAAGCAGGTGTGCCTTCAGCTGAGTTTTTTCAAAACTGGCCAATCACAAATAAGTGCAGGAAATTATGCATATTTAAGTTCCATGGGTGGGAATACTTGCCATAACTGGTTGTAGCTCCCATCTGCAGGCAGCAATGGCCAGTGCTGGAGAGGGCTTTCGTTTTCGAGCAAAACGTTGGGGCATTGAGGAGTCAAAAGTAATGGTTTGGCTCCTTGTCCATAATCATGAGGATAGACTCCTGCAGGGCCAGTACCAGGGCACCCAATACAAAGTGGAAGCCTGGGACCGTCTAGCTCATGAACTTACCAGTGCCACAGGTGTCCCTCGGACTGGTGAGCAAGTCAGACACCACCACGCAGACCTGAAGAGACGCAAGGCGGGTCAACTGGACCAGTGGATCCTAGAGGCCCATGTGATGGAAAATGCCCCACTACTGAGTAAGAAGCCATAGAATTAAGTATGTAATAATTGCTATTCTAGTGTATACTATGGATAGGTATGTCTCAATATCACTTCATTTACTTCACAGCTGCAGGTGTCCGTGCTGCAAATCAGCAAGCCTATGCAGATAGGCTGCTAAGGCTGCACCACCAAGCAGGTTAGTAATTATTCTGCTTGTACTGTTATGTAAAATAAATGAGAGAGCCTGAAAAAAGTGTTTTAACAAAATAAAGAAAGGTATAATAATCCCCTAATAATTATTCTGCATGTACTGTTATATAAAATAAATGAGAGAGCCTCTAGAAAAGTGTTTTAAGTCTTTAATAAAGGTATAATTCCTGGAGTGTGTCTGTGTCATTTTCTTTGATATGTTGTTGTACTCTTGCATTATAGAAATAGTACTGTTATATTAAGCGCTGTTAACACACAGTTGGTTAGGTCCATATAAAGTGGATGAAGGGAGTGCCAGTAGCTTTTAAACATATTCACAGTCCTCAACTGTTGGTTCATGTCCAGCATGTACAGGTTAATCTGGCATGTGAGTAGCTTAGTATTGTGTTCCTCAGAAATGTCATTGTGCTGGCATAAATGTAGGGAGCTGTTAACATATAACTGATAATTTCACCTAAACATATCTAGATAAGTACAGGAAAGTAGAGCTGTCAGTGTACCATCTCAGCAGTAGTGTGTCTGAGCAATTCACAAAATATGTAGCAGTAACATCTGCATCCCGGACAGTTTGTATGTCAGATACAGCCCATGTATATAAAGATCTAGCAAAACCCATTTCACAAATTAAGGACAATTGGGTAGTGTAATAATACATGTAAGGGACATATAACTGCAGTTAATAAGAATGTAGTGTAAACTAGAAGGCTATATAAGTTGTTAATGGAACTATCATTTTCCAAATGGAACTATCATTTTCCACCCTACTGTATGTGCATAAAAAATGCAATTCCACACCTCAGTGGGTATGTCTAATCTCAAAACATTTGTTGGGACATATGTCCTATTGGTTTATAAATATCTGCATTTATTTCAATGCATGTGCCCTGTTCAAATACCACAATATTGGTGGCCTGTTGCCATCAATTAAACCTGCATGCTGTTGTAATATCCACTGTTGTACCATATATGCATGTGTCATGCTTGCTGTCAACTGTTATAACTCTGGTGTATTGGGTTAATGGGAATACTTGTGCATGCTGTTATAACTAATTGAGAATGCTGTTGACTGTTACTAACCCATATTTTCATTAAATGCTCCTAAACATAGAACTTATAGGAAAGCCGGTCCCAGCGGAACCTCAGCTGGCGATGGCACCTGGCACCAGCAGGTCCGGTGCCCAGCCTGGGACCTCCTCCTCCATTGGCCCTGTGCCACCTTCGGGTGGAAGCTCTGCAGGGGATGGGGCTCGTCTCCCCCCGTGCAAGCTTGGGTGGAGGAGGGCCACCTATCACCCTCCGAACGGTCCGGGCTGTGGTGCGTAGGGAGATCGAGCATTCTGTCGCTGATCCTCTACACCAGCTTGAAGCACGAGTGGCGTGACTCACAGGTGAGCCTGCCCCTCCTACGCAGCCCCCAGCACAGCCACCCTCTGGGCAGTGAAGGTGCAGTGGTGACTGCCCATGGGTGGGGATCTCAGTTTCACTGTTGCCATCTATGGGCTCATAGGCTTGCGATTTCCAAACATCCTTACCCGTCAATGGTGTTCACCCACCACATGTGTCATATTCTGCCCCTGTATGCATCTTGTTTGTCCTGTCTGTTTACCTCCCCAACCTACCTCCCCAAATATACCTACATCCCCTACCCCACATTCCACTCTCACCTGGAAAAAGAAAAAAAAAGGGCAGTCTGCTCCAAAAAAAAATTATGCCCCATACATAGCTACCCATTTTGCACACATGTCTGCTGCACATATAAAATGTAATTCAATTGACAGTACAACATACTTTGTTGTCCTCACCCCTCTCCCAGGGGTGGAAGGTTTCATATTTCCCTCCAAAATTACTGCATATGCACAGCCGTTGCTGTAAAAGAAATGGGCAGCTATGGTCATTCCCTACACCCGTCCTGCACATCCTGAGCTGTTTTTCCTACTGTCTTTCCCTCTTTGTGCCCCTTTTTCACCACTGTCCTATCTCCCCATTTTCTTTTCTTTCAAAGAAATGAGCACGAGGGTTAGCGGGAGTAAGCACTTTTAAGCAGTAGTTAGCGGGTTTGCGCGAGTGTGCGCTTAGCTAAGCATTGCTAAGCTTCGTGCAAACCCGCTTACAACTGCTTAAAACTGCCTTAGTCACCCTGCATGTGAGGGCCCTTGTTCTGCTCAGCAGCAAAATAAAACACCACTGTCAGTCTCGAACCCCGGACCTTGGATACACTAGACTGCATGAAGTACCACTAAGCCACAGTAGATATACAGCAGGTTGTTGCTGAAATAGATATATCATGCATCAGAATGAGTGAATGTAAAGGAAAAATAGGAATGCCATAACACAAAACCTGTTCTGTGGAACTTTACCAGCAGTTGTTGTGGAATTGCATTACATGACTGTGATAAGAGAACCAGCCATTCTAGCAGTAAACGATGTTACAGCAGCACTTTACAACCCTCACACAGTATCATAGCAGGACAAACACTGGCATATCTGACTAGGGCAGAGGACATACATCCCAACTGTGACTACATATCAGGGATGTCCCTGATTTTGAAACATATGTTAGCTGTGTCCCTCTGAATCCCCTGAAAAGTACTGACGTTAGGCAGAAAGGTGGGGTATTACACCTAATGAATAATGACAATATGTAGGAGTTAGACATCACTTGTACTTCAGAAAAGGTGTAGTAATTCATATGCACTGGTTCTCCTGAAGTCTCCACTTACTGTCTCTAATATTTATAAGGTGTACCTCACTTTTACCTACCTTTACCTCACTCTGTTCAAATATGTACCTGAGTGTTTCAGAGGCCTGGCTGAGGCAGAAACACACAGGCATATCAGCTTTTCTGCTGTTACACACTGTGCAAATATCTTTGGAAGGAGTTCCACAAGCATACCCTTATGTAGGAGTACAACACTGAAATACCAAAGGATGTAGCTATGTACTGGTAGCAAACGACTGTAACAATGGTATTGTACCAGTGCTGGAAAGACCTGTGCGTTGCACAGACAGAGAATAACAGCCTAACGTCTGGCTGCCATCTGGATAGGTCCACAGTTGTGAGCTATGCAGACAGACTACTTGCCTTGCTAAACTAACAGGTACACAGCAACCATTAAAGTCCAGCAAGATAACAATCACACAATAATACATAATGCTCTCTGTATGTCTGCATCCCCACCCAAATGTACAATATACCTGTGTGTTCAGGGTCTACCAAGGTTGTAGGCAGGCATACTCAGTACTGGACTTGTCCAGTTTTCTTGAGCATCCTGTGCTAATGTCAACAATAAAAAAACAAAAACTGTGCAGAAGTGAGTACATTAATATTCACAGTATAGCAGTTCACAAACAGTTCTTGTGCCAAATGAATACATCTCAATAACTACTTTTGTATGGCAGTTAATTGTATAAGTAGAAAAGAAACTACATACTCCCATGTATCTTGTGTTAGCATTTGCAGGGGTGAGTACAATTCTACACTGACGACTGTGTACTGGAAGTGGCAACATTCAGGTCTGAGTACAACATTTAAATCACTGGCTATACCCCTAGCTTCAGATATAAGAACTATACCAACCTTCTGACTTACACAACAGTGTCCACAGCAAACAAGCATGGGCCCCACTTTGGAAAGCTGAAAGGGCTATGCCTACCTGACATAGCAATTTATAGCATTAGGTTCCTATGACAGTGAGTACTGCAATTACCACACAGCAGGCTGCACGCAATTACCAAATGGTGGCCACCAATTGGAGCAGAGGCCATCACATGCACATGTGCAGATACCTATAAAAGCAGCTGTACTTGCTGCCCACACATGCAATCATCCCATTGCAGATACTGAGAGAGAGACAGAGACAGAGAGAGACACACACACCCACCCACACCAGCCGAAAAAATAAAAAAAGGCAAAGGCACACCGAACTGAAAACTACGAACACATGCAAAGGAAAGGTATGTAACAGATATGTATTTACTGGCATGTAGTAGATGTATTTGAAGACTACTCTACATACTTGGAAACATCCATATGTGGCAGCAGTACGTATCTATGCACAGATGTCCTGCATAACTACTGCCATGGAAAAATTAGTGTGTAGCTGTGTGCAGTGGGATATAACTGTGACATATGTAGCTCAGCATTAAATGGCAAACATCTGATCCATGTTATCTGTGTTCTGTACAGTAGTGTGGACAATGGCTGTTTGGGGGATTAGCTCATACAGCTATATAAACATGGATGTGACAGAGTAACACATGCACGATAGTCATATTAACGTGTAGCTTAGCATTGGCAACTGCTGTACCAGGCTAGTATGCTAATCTACCATTTGCAGCTATATATAAACCCTCTAATATTACTGTGTGCTGTTCATGTTTCAGCAAGGCCCAACAGGTTAGCCGTGAGGTCCAGGGACTTACAACAGTGTGGACCTTGTGTGTGTATGGCACACACATACGGAGAGATTTATCTGTGTCAGACATATTAGCATCTGTACATGTGCATAGAGCAAGGACATACTGCAACTGTCTGTGAAGGGAGGTCATATATATGTTGGTGTAGGTTATGTGCATATTTGTATGTAGGTAGTAGTGTGTGGCAAACAAGACAGCATACAGTGCTGGTATATGACATGTGGTGGTTAAACGCTGTGGGTGTGATTTGTTAGGTTTGCAGTGTTGCAGCCAGTGAGGCCTGCTAAAGCCACATGGGCTGAGAACACCTTCAATGCATTTCACACAAGACTGTGCAATATCATTACATAACTGTATACCTCACATCCTTCGCATAATTGATATTCCCACCATGAAAGGTGGACTGTATATGTGCCTATATGTATATCTATATGTACACCAATGGATGTTTATATGTATGTGTGTGTGTGTGTGTGTATATATATATATATATATATATATATATATATATATATATATATATATATATGCATATATATATATATATATATATATATATATATATATACATATATATATATATATATATATATATATATATATATATATATATATATATATATATATATATATATATATATATATATATATATATATATATATATATATATATATATATATATATATATATAGAGAGAGAGAGAGAGAGACAGAGTCATATTTACTGCGACTGATGCCTGGTGACAAAGCCATGGCCTCAAGCTCAATGTCGGAAATGCATTGGCATCCCTTTTGCTAAAAACTCTGTACCCATGAACTACCACATAGGTGGTAGTCGACTTAGCACCAAACGTGTGATAAGAGACCATGGGACACAGGTGGACAGTAGTCTCCCACTTGATAATCACAGTGCCACACTAGTCATGTAATCTGTCTACATGGCACACCTCATCACAAAAGCTGTGTCATCCAGGGAAAAAGAGGTCAGTGTTCCCCTCTACACATTACTCACAAAACCCATTATAGATCACAATGCCCCTTCTGGTATGTACCTCACAAGACATCTACAGCAACTGGAAAGGCCACAGACATACCTCACAAAAAGTATTACTGTCCGCAAACATATGCCCTATGCAGACTGTCTCACAAAACCACAGCTAGACTGTGTCGCATACCGCCAACCCAGAGATGACCTCTGCCTAACATACAAAGCTATGTCAAACCCAGAGCTGTTGGACATGCTCCATGTAAACAGATCATAATCCTTATGAGCTACATGCTCTAGGGACCTAAACCTTGTCACCTCAATAAACTGAACATGCTGGAGGGATGGGTTCCTATCTCAGAGACATCCCATACTCTGGAACAAACTACCTATCAATAGCAAACAAAGCTCCTCAGTAGCACTCGTCATGAATAGTCTTAATGATTGGATGGGAGATAGGAAATACACTCCAGGAATCACCTCTGTGGCTCTGCTTGACAGGGGCACATGAAATTAAATTACTTGGGTGTCAAAGGCCAGGGTATCATCAGGCTAGGCTTCTATAGGCCCTAGGATCAATAGCCTATTACCTACCTATGAACCAATACACATCCACATGTACTTGTTGCAATAATTGCTATGTGAGGTTGACTGAGTGTGATGGTGAATGTGTCACAGTTGTGTATATGTGGGATAGCTTAGTGGGAAACTGTTTCTGTCATGGTATTATGTGTCCTAGCTCTGATCCCAGCAAAAGATGTGTATGCTATTGCTAGCCCAAAAAAGCAGTATGGCATACGGTCTGATGTAGTCCCTTGGTGTTAACTGGGGTGTGCCATTGGAGGATAAAGCAGTACATGTTTGCTGATTGATTGGTACTGCTGGTGAATCCAAATCCTGTATGAACTGTAGTACTACCTGAAGATGTAGGCCTAAACAGTACAGTATGGTGTATGTCCACATTGCTTGGAAACACTGTTTTGTGTGTTCCCTGTAGTCCTCACAGATTACATGCCTCAGGCATAAGGGTTTGTAAGCACTGACACACAGTACTGTGTAGTACACACGTAAAGCTCATCTGGGTTGCCATACCTCTGTGTCCTGTATGTATGTCTGATGTGTGTGTGGGTATGCCTGTAACATGCCCTCGGTCACATGTGTGTTACAGGATATAAGTGTGTATCTAGCAACATGTATAGTCTAGTACAGCAGTATGCCACCTATATTCATGAATGTGCACATATTTTAGGCAGGGGTCTTCCATCAACAACTAGTGTGGTATACTGGTAATATTGTAACTGGACCTTACAATCATTGCAATGGATTACATATTTCTTTATGCATAAGCTTGATATATACCTCCTGTGGCTAGGTGGTGCATTATGTCGCATACAGTGTGCCATGTACTGTTGCATAGTCTTACGTAGTGGTTTCTCTTTGTTGCTGTGCAGAAAATGCTTTAATATATAGAGCGTGTCAGGCACTGTCAGGCAGTTGTGGGTTGAGCACTGATATGTGGTATTGAAAGTGTGTATCCTCTGACAGACAATAGTTTGCTATTTATGGAAGTTCAGTGATATCTATACTGTAGAATGTTGTGTGCCACATGACTTGCTCACACGTATTGTTTCATTGTCTTCCAGGGTCATGGCCCACCATCGCAACCCTACCTATAGTCGTGCAGAGGATGAAATCCTAACCACCAGTCTCATCCAAAACTACACCCTGCTATTCTCAAGAACCAGCCAGGACCAGCATGAGTGGACTGCACTGTGGCAAGATGTTGTCCGTAGGATAAATGACATAGGCATGCATAACTGGACATATGAGCAGATACGCCATCACTGCAGTGATTTACTTAGACATGTCCGGCAGCATGCGTCTGATGTCCGTAGGCAGCAGCTTGCCACAGGTGGTGGGGTTACCACCCATCCCCCCCTCACCAGAGTGGAGGAGCTGCTCCTGAGCCTGGGGGCTCCTGGGCAACAACAACAGCACACATGTATCATCATGGAGGCCGGTGCCCCCCAGCAAGTTTACATGGAGCGTGCAGATAACATGGCATATCTGTAGACTTCTGTGACCTCTATTGTTAGATCATGCATAAGTGAGATGTGTACTGTGTAGTTAGAAGATATGGAGCCTGGTGTTGTGCAATACTGATAATTTGGAACATCATGTGTAGGCCTGTGACTGTCAACCATTGTGCTACTGTAAGATTGCAAACCCACAGTAGCAATGCCACAGTTGTTGCCACTGACAAACTGTTTCCTATCCTTGTAGGTCCCTCTGGTGTGACAGCAAGGCAGCAGACCCATGCTGGTGAGTGTGTTCTACATTTAATATTGCAAATAAAATGTGCATGTCATAGGTGAGGTGTAGGCCATGTACACTTGTAACACACCTACGCATAATGCATGCTGTGTGTCTGCTGTGAGACTATGCACATCTCAGTAACATGAGTGGCTGCCTCAAACACATACAATACACAGAGCATCCCAAACAATTGTGGCTACACTATAGTGGACATTGGATAGGCAGTCGATGCACATGCACACAACATACACAACTTCGTCATAAGCAGTACATGTTAATATGCTACACATGGCGTATTCAGACACACGCTGTAAGGTCACGCTCCAGTATCCCAATTGTCATCCACACAGCACACATAATATACCTGAGTGGTAGAGGCCTATCATGGGGCAGTGCGACACTCTTCAACACACAACACATTCATGTTATTCAATGCTCCCTATTGGGCACCTTACAAACCCATGTAACAACTGGCTGTGAAATGGTGAATGTTGCCATGGTACTGTGGTTCAGGTACAGCATGATAGATGCCGGTCTGGCACACATTAGTAGCCTTGAGTGACCACATGATGCTGCATGATGATGGCTCATGGTACTACACACCATCCAGTTACAGTAACCACAGTACTACACATAGCATTTATTGATATACACCTCAATGTTGTGTGTGTGCAAACATATGCACCTATATACAATATGCATAGCAATCACCATTTGCACAACTTGACACATATATGTCTTGTAATGCTATTGAGTGTATAGGTCACATGACACACACATTGGGTATTTGTGATGTTTAATGTTGCAGTTGTGTTGTAGCATGCCATGTCATGGCTGGCACTGGCATGTCAACAATATGTTCTACACTCACCATAACTACTGTACAATGGCTATGTTGAGCAATGGTATTCCATCAGGTATACACGCACCACCCATCCTGTGTGTATACATAGCATGCATGAGCTAAACCTGTGTCCACAATTATCTGCTAAAGACACAGATGCTTTAATCAGTAATGGATAACTATGTGACACACAGTTAAACACCCAGCCATGGTATGTATACCTGTGAGTGATGGTGCACAGCACATTGAAGAGCTTGTAGTACTTGCACAGCAATGTTGTGTCCATGTACACATTGCGTTCTAGGGTGAGGCCAATCACTGAACAACAACACACATGCATCAAAGCCAATTATTCTGTTATTAGCAAGGACTGTCTACACAAGCACTGCATGCTGTTGAGCAACACACGTCCTGCATGCTGACACGTGTGATCTAACTGTTTGTCTTGTGATACTGTACCCCACCATCAACCGCTATTGAGTATGTTCTGGATTGCTGGTGGTGTGTGTGTGTGTGTGTGTGTGTGTGTGTGTGTCTCTGCTTTAGTGAGGAGTGTATTTGTGTGCATGTGTTCATTTGTGCATGTGTGCATGTGTGCATGTGTTCATGTGTGCATGTGTGCATTTGTTCATGCGTGCATGTGTGCATGTGTACTGACATAATGTACAGGTCGTAAAGTGTGTTTCCTGTCTTCCTCTCACAGGTGCTGAGGTTGGGCTGGTTCACTGCAACAGGGAACCTGATGTCACTGACACAAATAGTGATAATGAGGATAGGTGTGTTGAGGCACAGGCATGTTTGGCAGGGTCTGTCGTTGGGCCACCAATCGACAGTACACAGCTGTCCACCCCTTCCATGCACACAGTCATACTGCCAATACATCCATCATCACCAATGCCCTTAGCTGAGGGACAGTGCACAGTCGGCAGTGGCCAGGACAGTGTGGTACCTATGGCACATGCATCCAGACACAGCAGCCATACCCAGAGGTCTGGAATGGTACCACATAGGCAGATGTCCAGGGGTTCTTGTCATAGCACTGCTGGTCATCATGCCCCTGGCAGACGTGCCACAGGTCTTACAACCTCATGCATGTTCCAGGCTGTCATGGAGGTACAGGCACATATGGAATGGTGCACCAGACAGAGACTAAGGGCACAGAGGGCACATGACACCACTTTAAATGACAGTATCTGTGACCTAGCAGGTGCCATCTGTAATTACACTGAGGTCACTGATAGACGTTGGGGTGAGACATTAGATGTCCTCTGCAATGTCATGTCCATGTGTCAGGACAGTGCAGGATAGTTGAGATGTTGACGTGGACGTATGCCAGCAACATCAGCAGCTGGCAGTCACCACAGATGTCCCTCAAGTCACAGCCACTCTCGTAGTGCCAGTACCAGCCCCAGCAATGTTGGGGGTGGGCTGTCCATAGACCGTCCTAGAAGACCATGTGCACGTGGGTCTGGACAGTCCCAGCAGGGACCAGGGTCCAGTGTACATATGTCTACCTCTGAGGATAGTACTCAGTCTGACTTAGTAGCTGATACTGTCAGTAGCACCCCTGCCGGGCACAGGTACCATATCCGTGGCCAGAGACGATGTTCTGTAAAGCCTGGCAGGTACAGTCTGTGGCTGTCCCACAAATCCCCGTATATGGCAACCACATGGTGGAGCTGTGTGCATGCAGACACACACACACATAAACCAGACACGTAGGGCTAACACATACCCTCACACATTACATCAGCATTGGCCCATACCAGTACTCTTGGCCCACACACACAAACACACACACACACACACACACACACACACACACACACACACACATACATGTCGATTGTATGGCTCAATGTAGGCCTCTGGCAAACCAACAACACACCCTGTGCATATGATGAAACCTGTGCCACCTCCTGTCATCTGTAACATTGATGCAGGAATAGGCAGATATGGTGCTGATGCACAGAGTGACTTTTTAGTAGTATAGCAATGTTAGCATGTTGTCAGCAGTAAAGTGTAATGATATCCTTGCAGGTGTAGCTGAGCAGGCATGATGCATTAAAGCTATGATTGTCAGTGTAGTATTGTTTACACCAGTGTTAATCCCAATAGTGTATTGTCTGCCCATGTGCCACTTGGCTGATGTGTGTAGCATTGACAGCATGTGTTAGGGAGTGGACAGTATGTGTGGGATCTGTGCAGCACAGGTTTGCAGGTGTACTTTTGTGAACATGGTGGAGGTGCGCTGTCTGCATGTACGTGCATAGTGGACACATGGGCAGGGTGACATGCCCTGTATTACACAGTGTTAGCACTCCATAGTTTCTATTGTTGGCCAGTATGCATTGTACTACACACATTTTGGAACTTGGGTGCACGTGTGCATGACATGGTTTGACACTGTGCTGTGGGTGATACTGTTACTATCTGTCATTGGTTTGCATTCTGGTAGTATACATAACCTCAACAGCCTGACCATAAACAATCGTTGGGTGATGTCTTGACAACTGACACACAGATGTAGGACACACAGTAACATTTGTACCCTTCAGGAACTATACTATGCCAGTAACCAGTGGTGTTCACCTGCACCCATTCCTGGGACCACTCTTGATTGCCATATAGCTCACTTAGGTACAAGCAAACACAGTAGGGATATGTCCGTCCACGTCTGGAAATGCATACTGTGGCCTATAATGCATTCTCCAGATGACAAACACATCCTCCACAAGGGTATCATACAGACAGATACCTGTTGTCAAACCCATGCTGTAAAGCTATAAGCCAACTAAAGCATGGTCATCCACCTTTACAAAACATAGTATCCCCACAGTACCACATAGGTAAGTACCACATAGGTAGTAGCCCCCAACATGTTGACAGGTACCGATGTGTACATACAGCCAAGTGTTACATCATCTCTCCTTTGGTAATCACATTTCCAAAGGTATTTTGAAATCCGTCGGTGAATCACATAAGCAATAAAGGGTCTGCATGCATATCCACAAAGGTTGTTGTACACCTATAACGAATAGCCATCATTGACAGACTTTGCTGCATTTTAACTGGTCTGAAATATACCTCAGGCATAAACCCTCACTCACACTATTCAATAGAAACCGTAATGAGTGTGTGTGACATGGATGACCTGGGCCAGGGATCACTGCAATGGCTGGGATTGTCACAAGCATACATATGTGACCTAAGGTCTGGAAAGCGGCAGCACACTCTAGCAAAGATAACATATGTGTTCATGGAGAAAGTAGGGTTCCCACCTATAAAATAATTGAGATCACATGTACATATATGTATTTGCCACACAGCTACCTGACGTGCAATGCACATACTGTTGTCATTGTGATTGTGATATGTCTTACAGTAGTAAAAGCAAAACCCACAATACAGTGACCAACTGTGTCACACACAGAACACACACACACTCATCAAGTGCAGGATTCAAATCTCTACCTAACTACTTAATGATACTAGAGCTATACGCATTTACACAACACGCTATACACATTACTGGGAGTTCTCTTTTCCACAGGTATATTTGTAGGATGGTGACATCATCAGACTTGACAAAGATAAGTATACCATTTTTAAGGTGTTGTAGCTGTCTCCAAAAAGGCTGCTCCTCTACAAGGAGATAGATACACACACACACTCTCATACAGTTGTCAAGTGCAGGATTCAAACCCCTACCTAACTACTAAATGATACTAGAGCAGTACACATTTACACGACACGCTATACACATTACTGGGAGTTCTCCTTTCCACAGTTATATTTGTAGGATGCTGACATCATCAGACTAGACAAAGTGGGTTACATTAGGTGACATTAGGTGGGCTACATAGAAGGAATTTGTAGACACTTTGGCAATGTGATCATCAAAGGAGAGTTTACTATCTACCTGGGTCCCCAGGGCCATAATTACATTCTCCACACATACTGGATTACCACCTATGTGGTAATTTGTGTGCACTTTGTTTTATCCAAAGGGGATGACTATGCATTCTTTTGCATTCTGCTTGAGGGCATTGTTTTGACACCAGGTATCTGTATCTGTAAGACCCTTCTGTAGAATGTTTGTGTCAGCCGTGGAGTCGATTATGGACCACAGTTAGCAGTCATCTGCAAACATGTTCAGCCATACTCCTCCCGTGCATGCCTGTACCTCTGAGCAGTATCTACTGAACAGGTGGGGGTCCCAGGACCAATACCTGTGGGATGCCATTTGTGACTGGTTTAGAGTCAGACATGGCACCCGCAACTCTGAACATGTGTGTTTGGTCTGTGAGCCAGTTGGCCACCCGTCCTGTGACATAGCTGTTAATGTTCAAGCTGGTAAGCTTGTCCATGATGCCAGAGTGGGGAATGGTGTCGAAAGGCCTTAGTGAGGTCCAGGTGGACTGTGTAGACTACTTTCACCTCCATCTATGTCCTTGGTAACTGTTTCAAATAAGTCAACTAGGTTTAGGAGCCAGGATCTACCTTTAACAAAGCCAGGTTGGGTAGAGTCCAGTGTCTGGAGGTCCGCAATGTCTCTGTTTATGGGTTCCATGATAATTTGCTCCATAGCTTTGCAGACCAAGCTGAGTAGGCCTATAGGGAAATGGTTTCCTGGTTCTGTTGTGGCACCCCCTTTGTGGAGCTGGATGACTGTTGCTGTATGCCATTCTTTGGGTACATAGCCTGTGGTAAGGTTGAGTCTGGACAGTGAATGTAGGTGAGGATGTAGTTCCTTTTGGGGCTGGTGTAAGTCGCAGCCTGGGACACCATCCAGTCCCATTGATGCTGTGTTCTTAGCTTTGGAGAGGGCTGTTTTTACCTGCATGTCCATGAAATCTGGTGCTCTGCATTCTTCTGAGATGGACACAGGCCCTTTTGGGGGTGATGTGGGGGGAGTTTGCACTGAACTTGTCCCCCAGGATGTGGGCAATGTAAGTTGGTTCAGTGTATCTTTTTTCCATTTTGCAGTAGCTGATAGCATTTTTGAGAGTTGCCACCTAAATGTTTGGTATAGCTAATGAAAGCTTTGTGGCTGTTATTCTTACATTCCTTGGCAATTTGTCTTTAGAAACTGGCCTTGGATTATTTTATGAGCGATCATTGTTTCTTCCTAATAATGATCAGTGATGCCTTTCCTTATGTGAAGTTTGCTCTATCATGTGTTTGTTCCCTCCTTCTTTTGTATAGCTTATGTGCGACAACCGCCAGATTGGTTTACTATTTTTGGAGGAGTGCATCTTGGTT
The DNA here is from genome assembly GCF_019279795.1 of Protopterus annectens. Lineage (NCBI taxonomy): Eukaryota > Metazoa > Chordata > Ceratodontiformes > Protopteridae > Protopterus > Protopterus annectens. The sequence goes on along the minus strand of NC_056726.1, from coordinate 698,498,298 downwards.
TTATTTGGCATGTCTCAATCCATGCATCCCTGTAGATGCTCATAGAATGCACTTGTAAATGATTCTGCAGATTGTATAGCATTATCCTATAGCAAGGGTGCTTTTGATCTTTCCACTTTGGTCTTGAGAAGTGTGCTGTTTGCTTTAGAAACTTTCTTCACAGTGGTTTCCTTGACTGTGGGGGGGGCATGATGTGGATGTCCAGTGTGATTACTTTATGATCTGATATTACCAGCGAGGGGTTTATCTCTGTTGTGGAACACTGGTACCCCATGTTGGTAATGATCAGGTCCAGTATGTTGTCACCTCTAGCTGGCGTGGTGACCAGCTGTTCCAGAGCATTTGAGTTTTTAAACTCTAGGAAGCATTGGGCAAAGGACGTTGTACACAAGTAATTCTCCCAGTCAGTGTTTTGGTAGTTGTAATCCCCTCATATAATGGTGTTTGGTGGGACCTTTATATTTTCCACTGTTCTCAGGAATACTGAGTGAGGTTCCTGAGACAAGGTAGGTGATCTGTAGCAGGCTACAGTCTGATAAGCAGTTTTGCCCAATGTTAGTTGCACTTGCATGGTCTCCAAGGCGTCATGCTGTGCCACTAACCTGAAGGTGTGGTATCCATAAGGTAAATGGATACACCACTTCCTTTTGTATTTCACTCTGGGTTTTGGGGCCGAAGATCAGAGGGATTGTGAGTGTTTTACGTGGAGCATGTCCAACAGCTCTGTGTTTGACATAGCTTTGTATGCTAGGCAGAGATCACCTCTGAGTAGGTGATATGCGAGAGAGTACAGCTGGAGCATTTAGAGAAGGTCTGTGTATGGCATGTATTTCAGGCCGCTAATGCTATTTGTGAGGTATTTCTGCAGGCTTTCCAGTTGTTGTAGATGCCTTGTGAGGTACATAACAAAAGGGGCGTTGTACTCTATTATGGATCTAGTGAGTGATGAGTATAGGGGAACAATGTCCTCTTCTATTCTGCATGAGACACCTTTTGTGATGAGGTGTGCCATGTAGAAGGATTTCCTGAGTACTGCGGGGATGTGATTATCACAGGTGTGTCCACTGTCCACCTGTGTCCCAAGGTCTCTTATTACACTTTCAGTGTTAAGTATACTACCACCTATGTTGTAGTTCATGGCTAGGCTAAAGAGCTTTTAACAAAGGGGATGACAATGCACTTTTTGGCATTGAGCTTGAGGCCATGGCTTTCACACCAGGCATCTGTCTCAGTGAGGCCCTTTTGTAGGATGTCCACATCTTCAGTAGTTTCGATTATGGCTCCTAGTTTGCAGTCATCTGGAAACTTCATTAGCCACAGACCTTCCATGTTAAAGTTTACTTCAGGGAAGTAGATACCAGACAGGACAGGACCCAGGACTGAACCCTGTGGTACTACACTTGCCTCTGGTCCATTGTCATACTTGGAGTCTGCTACTTTCACAGTGTGTGTTCTATCAGTTAGCCAGTTGGCAACACATCTTGTGACATAGCAATTTATACCTAGTTTAGTGGGTTTATCTATAATTCCAGAGTGGGGGATGGTGTTGAAAGCCGTGGCAGGATCTACATAGGCTGTGTGAACCACCTTACCCTTGTCTACGGTTCTGGTGACTGCTTCAATGACGTCTATCAGGTTTAGGAGACATAATCTGCCTTTTACAAACCCAACATGGTTGTGGTCCAGAGTTTGGAGATAACCAATGTCTTTTTTTATAAGTTATATGATGATACATTCCATGGCCTTGCAGAGCAGGCTCTTCAGGCTAATGGGGCACTAGTTCCTCGGGTCCATGGTGGCTCCCCCCTTGTGTAGTGGGATAACCGTCACTGTGTGCCATTCAGCAGGCACAAAGCCTGAGGTGAGGCTATGACTGAACATGGTACATAGGTGTGGTGCCTGTTCGTTCTGTAGTTTGTGTAGAACACAGCCTGGGATGTTATCTGGTCCCATGGATGCTGTGTTCCTGGCTTTGGAGAGTGTTTTTACCTGTGCAGTCGTGATGACAGCAACTTTGCAGTCTTCCATTATAGAGATGTGCTCTTTCATGGGTGAGAGGGGGGTAAAGTTAGCATTGATCCTATCTGCCAGGATGTTTGCAATATCAGTTGGGTCTGTATATTTAGTGCCATTGTGCTGTAACTCAGAGCAGATCTGAGTGTTGCCATTGAGATTATTGACATAGCTATAGAATGCTTTGTGGTTGTCTTTAGAATCAGTGTCGATTTTGTTTTCATAACTAGCTTTAGAGGATTTTATCATGGATCACAGCTTCTTACTGATGTGGACCATGGAGCTCCTCCCCTCATGGGATTTTACCCTTTTGCAACAGTATTTTCCTTCTGTTGTGCAGTTTGTTTATGGCAGGGGAACACCAGATTGGCTTCCTTTTCTTGGAGGATAGCGTCTTGGTTCTGTTTGGGATAGCACAATGCATGTAGTCATGTAAGTTCTTATAAAGTGCAATTGTGAAGGATTCAGTAGTTGTAACTGTATTGTCCATCTGCATGGGTGTCCTGCAGTTCAGCACTTCTGTCTTAAGAAGCATGAAGTTGGCTTTGGAGATATTTTTTAACATGGTTTCCTTAATGGGGGTGTGGGTCCAGGATGTGGATATGGAGTAATTAGCTTATGGTTTGATGAGACCAATAAGGCACTGACGTCAGGTGTGGAACACCGTTCACACAGGACAAACCAAACCCCGTAACCAACACAAATAACCACAAAGTGAGCTAAATGCTACTCATTGCCATAAGTCTCAGCCTCAAGATGCACACACTCGAGGCACTTCTCATTATGGAGAATATTGATATCTGTGCAGTATCAGTAACCTAGTTCAAGGCTCCAGACAGCACACCAGCACTACCAGGATACTACTCATTCCATACCTTCCAGCATCAGAACCTGAATCATAGCACATAGGGTGAGGATGTATCCATATTCATCAAGGATACCTACACCTCTCTCTACATGCTCTCTACAGGATATGTGCCCATAGAATGTTGCACAGCAACATTCTTCGCACTCCACAGGGGTAGGGTCACAAAACCCCTTGGCATTCATGCTCTGTGAGCCTGACGAGTGTGTTCTGCAAGGCAATGGAGCCAATCATAATGGAAGTCAACAATACAGAGATTGGGAACCTTCACACAATTGAGCACACCCTGTTTGGCTTCATCAAATGCAGACCACGCCTCCTGAACTGGGAGGATTTCTTTGACAGTTACCCAGGCTACAGATGATTGAAATGAGCTCCACACAGCCTACCTATACCTCGCTAAGGCCTTTGACACCATTCCCCAGTCAAGTATCATAGATGAACTCACCAACCTGGCCATGAATCCATACATCACAAGATGGATTGCAAAGTGGCTCACAGATAGATCCCACACATTACGAGTTGCTGGCTACATCTCAGACTCTACACCGGTAATGACTGGTGTCCCCCAGGATTCAGTCCTGGGGTCCCTCCTGTTTGGTATAGACTTCTCAAATGTACATGCCAACACAGGAGAGATGTGGTTGACTAAGTTTGCTGGGAACTGTAAAGTGTTTGCCATAATAGATTCCCCGGAAGACAGACATATTCTCCAGAAGGGACTCTATGAGACAGATGTGTGGTGTCAGAATCATGGCCTCAAGCTCACTGTGGAAGAATGCATAGTGAACCTCTTTGTTGAAAACACAATACCCACAAACTACCACATGGGTGTTACCCTCTTAAAAATGACAAGGTGATAAGGGATCTGGGGACACATGTACACAGTCATCTTTCCTTTGACAACCATGTTGCCAAAGTGATTGGGTGATCCTATGTGGCCCACCTAATCAACAAAGGGTTTGCATCAGGATCAAAAGAGGTAGTGTTGGCACTCTACTCTTACATCATCAGACCCATCATTGAGTACAGTGCACCATTTTGGATGTACTCGACTTAGCATATCCAGCAGATGTAGAGACCACATAGGTATCTCACCAAGAGGATTACTGGCCTTAAAAAGTTGTGTTATGCAACACGACTGGTAAAACTAAATCTGTTCTTCGTTGTGTACCGCCTACTCAGAGGCACACTCTGCCAAACATACAGAGCCATGTCCAACACATAACTGTTGAACATGCTCCCTCTACAAGTAACAACATTGAGTCGCCCTACACATTCCAAGAATATGAACCTCATCAGAACGATGAATACAACATGCTGATGGGATAGACTATCATCCCAGACACTTGCCTTACTGTGGAACAGAGTCCCAATGTACATCAGACAGAACCCCTCATTGACACTCTTCAATTGGAACCTTGATGAGTGGATGGGAAACAGACAATTCATGCCAGGCATCACATCAGCAGCCCCACTAGAAAGGGGCTTAGGGTACTAACTATTAGAACTAGGCCTTGGGAGACTACCCAATGGTGTGGTGAAAGCTGCCCAACTTGTGTAGGCTGATATATGCCTTCGTGGAGATAGTCTACTACATACCTATGAACCTATGTGACAGGTACATGTCTACAGATAGTAGATGTGTACTTCATTGTACAGTCATGTTGTACAGCAGGCATATGGACCATATACACTGTAATGCTTACAGATACTGGTGGCTGTTTTGTACAGTGCGAGAGATGTGCACCTCATGTGTTTCGTGCCCTTGGGATGTGTGCTGGGTGTGACGGTCATGGATGACTCTCTGTCATGGTCACCCTCTTACACACATCTCTGCCCATCCATCTTTGGCTGATTATACTGTGTTCCCCCTACATATATATAGAGGTACATAGGTAGGTAATAGGCTATCTGCCTGAAGGCATATATTAGCATGGCCAGAGTGTGCAGCTATCACCACCCATGGAGTTAGTTCCCTAGGCCTCTTTGTAGTAGAGCTGATGAAGTGATCCATGGTGTGACAGTTCAGTTTCACATAAACTCATCAAGGCTCCTCTGGAAGAGTGTCAGTGAGGGTCTCAGCTTAATGTCGGTTGGGAGCCTGTTCCAAAGCAAGGGAAGTCTGTGAGTTAGTAATGTGTCCCTCCAACATGTTCTATTTAATGTTGTGATGATGATATCCCTAGAGCTTGTGGTACAGTGAGCTTGGATTTACTTCAGATAGCGCATGTACATCAGTTCTGCATTGGACATGAACCTGTCTGTTGGGCAGAGATCTCATGAGTAGACAGTATGCAACAGAGTACAGATTGAGTTATATTCAGTCTTGTTGCATGGGGCAACTGTTTGAGGCCAGTAATCCTCTTGTTGAGGTACTTCAGTGGTCTTTCCAGCTGCTGAGGATGCACAGTCAGATTCATCGCAAGTGTGTTGTGGTACTCTCTGACAGGCCTGATGACTGATGAGTAGAGGGAACCTCCTTTGACCTACATGCAAAGACTTTGGCAGTTTCTGGGAATGCATAGCATGATTTTCTAACCACTTTGTGAATATGTTTCTGGAAGTGGAGATGACTATCCACGTGTCCATAGATCCCTTGTTATCACCTACATATTTAGGGTGTTGGCACCTATGTGGTATTTGTATGACTGTAACTCGAGGCCATGATTTTTACACCACATATGTCTGACTGAGACCCTTTTTAAGGATGTCTCTGTTGTCCCAAACATCGATTATGACAACTTTTTTGCAGTCATCCACAAACTTTGCTAAACATAGCCCTCTTGCGTTTGACTGTATTTCTGAAAAGTATACACCAGACAGGAGGGGTCCCAGGACTGAGCCATGGGGGACAGTGGTTGTTACCAGCTTGAACAGGAGACCACAGTTCTTACCTTGTGGGATCTATCTGTGCCACAGCTGGCAATCCATCAGATGACATACATATTTATGCACTGGTTGTTGATTTTGTGGATACGACATGTGTCTGGGATGTTGGAAAAGGGCTTTTCATGGCCTATGTGGGACTTGTGTAGATCATTTCATTCATGTATGTCCTGGGTGACTGCCTTGAAAACAGTCTAGCAGGTTTGGGAACCAAGATCTGCCCCTGTCCAAACTGAAATTGGTAGGGTTGGGTGTTTGTAGGCTCACAATAGCTCTGTTTATGAGTTCCATCATGATGGACTCCATGGCTTTGCAGATCAGGCTTAATAGGCTTACAAGACAATAGTTCCTATGGTCTGTTGTGCACCAACACTTGTGGAGTGTGCCAAATGTTGCTGTAACACATTCAACAGTTTCATATCCTGTACAGAGGGTGAGTCTCAACAGACTGTTCAGGTGCAGGGTCTGTTTGTTTTGGAGTTCACATATGACACAGCTAGGGAAACCATGTCAGCCCATATACACAGTGTTTTTAGGTTTAGAAAGTGTTGTTTAACCATTCTATATGTGATTTCTGGGTTTTCACAATCTCCAGGTATGATAATGGGCCCTTTTGTCAGTGAGAGGGGGGTAAATATGTATGAACCTGTCTGACAAGATGTTGGCAGTGTCAGTCATGTACATGTATTCATTTATAGTTTGCACTGACTCAGAACATATATGTGTTTACATTGATATATATGACATTGCGAAAGAAAGCTTTGTGGTTCTGTGTGGACTCTTTGACAATATTTTTGCCAGAACATGGATTGGATAATGTTAGGAGTGCTCATTGTTTATTGATGATACTGATCGGAGATTTATTGATCTTCTTTGAATTTTCACTTTCTCTGAACAAGTTCAGTACTTGTAGTACATAGTTTGATTATGACAGGAGTCCAATATATTATATGGGTCTGTTTTCATATAACTGTGTGTGCAAGGCAGGATTGGTGAATAGTGACAAGTTTCTGGGGTAAGAACTGCAACTGCCAGATATATGTGGCCCACTGCTGTACTCCGACATGGCCTAAGTGTGTGAGCATGCCCAGTATGACCTTTCAGTATGTTGTTGACTGACATTTATTTTGTTTATTTAAGTGTGTGAGCATGCCCAGTATGGACATATATACTATATGTGTGTGAAAAATCAAGCTGGTTTTTACTTCAGGGCCCACCTTTGTGTTGTACATTGACAGGAAGCACGCTGTGCCTGCAGGGCTTCCATGAGTCACTTTGCATAGACTTATCAACATTTCTACATACAGGGGGGACAGCTATTATTTGTACATTTCTACCCAGGGGGCACACCTGATTGTTACTGTGGGTGTACATAGGATGAGGGGTTCACCTGACACTTATACACATTTGCTAGGCCTGCACTGCTATGTCAGGTACTCCATTTCAATCTGTACTGTTGCCTATCATACTGGCTTGCGGCATACTACTGTACTACAGAACTTAGCTTCCAATTTCACGTATATTAGTTTCTGACTTCATAGCCTACCCAACCCACATCACACCGCCTGGCCTGCTGTTATCTGTCTGCATAGGCCTGAGGGGAAGTTCAGAGGGCATGATACAGCATTTGTTTGTGTTTGCATTAGTCTACAATTGCCCTGCTGTGTATGTGCCAGTGAAATGCTGTCATGGCTTAGTGGCTCAGTACTGTGACTATAGTACACAGTATCCTGAGTTCGAGCCCTGTCACTGCTTTTTATTTTCCTGCTGGGCAGACCTGACTGGTTAAGGAACAGTAAAGCAGGTATGAGCATGTTTACCCGACTTTGCTCGACTTTGCCTGAGTTTGCCCAACGTTGCCCAAAGTTGCCCAACGTTGCTCTAGTTTGCGCGGCACACAGCTCCACGCAATTGTGCTTAAATATGAGTCAGTGTATGTGCTATGCGTTGTCTCTTTTCCAAGGCCAGGGCATACTGGGCACACCTCCTTCTGCCTACTGGGGCAGGCTCAGGTTGTTCCTCCTCCGAGTCACGCTGTGCCTGTGCAGACCTTGGCAATGGTGGGGCCATGCCCCATGCTGTTCCTGCTGCAGCTGTTTTTGCAGGATAATATTGTGTAGCATGGCACATACCATGACAATTTGGGTACATGTAGTTGGTGAGTACTGCAAGGCTCCACCAGATGTGTCCAGGCACTGGAACCGTGACTTGAGCATCCCAAACACATGCTCAATAATGTTTCTTGTTTGTGCATGTGCCTCATTATGGAGTTCTTGTTTGGGTGTGTGTGCATTTCTGATGGGTGTCATCAGCCACGGCTCCAGTGCGTATCCAGCATCCCCCATTAGGTGACCGTCAGGGATGTCCCCATTGGCAAATCTCTGGTACAGCTGCGTCAGATGCCAGATGTGGGAATCATGATAGCTTCCAGGGCAGCCAGCACACACATTCATTATTATGCCCTGGGCATCGCACACGACCTGGCAGTTGATGGAGGGGAAGCCCTTGTGGTTGATGTAGACACTACCCCGCTCACTGGGTGGTGCTTTGATGTGTATGTGCGTGCAGTCTATTGTACCCACCACCTCAGGGTATTCTGCTATTTGGTGGAAAAGACACGTATTGCTGGCCAATGCCTCACTGGAATTGGGGAAATATACATGCTCACTGACATGTGCTGACATGGCATCCAGGAACTGGTACAGTACCCTGGATGCTGATGCCTGTGAAACCCCCATCATATCACCAGTTGGTCTCTGGAAGGTACCTGTAGCTAGTATTTGTAGGCCAACACATACCTTGGTTTCCACTGGAATGGGTTCCCCTCTGTTGGTTCTGTGTGTGAGGTGTGGCCGGTACAGCTCAACAATTTGCTGCAGGAGGTCTCTGTCCACTCTATAGCGCTCCACTATCTCCATCTCTTGTAGCCCCTGGTAGGTTACCCTGGGTCTGTACACTCTTCTCCGTCTCCTCACTGTGGGTTGCTCAGCAGCATTCACAACATCACCACCCTCAGCACCTTGCATATGTTGGTTTATGATAGCAATAGCAGCCCCTAACATTTTGTCAGCCTTAAGCTTTTTTAGTTTTCACTCTTTGTATACTGCAGTTTTGCAGAGTTCTTGTGAAAAAAACAGGTTAGACTGCTGTTTGCAGAGTTTAACGTGCTGGGCTGGGCTGGGCTGGGCTAGTTGACTGCCTGTGTAATTGGCTGATTCTGATATATTTCACCTGGCTGCTCTGCTAGTTCTCCTTGGTTAACTTCCTACTACTTCTTTTCCTTCCTTTTTCCCTTTCTGTTTCAACAAGGGGCAGCGGCGCGCAAACAAGTGCACACGGGCGCACAGAAGCACACACAAGCGCACATGCACGCACACTGTGTAAACACATTTGCAAGAAATTTCAGATATATCCACGGCGTATGCCTTGGGTTTCTTGTTTTCAGCTAGTACCAATGTGAACATGCCTCTTGCAATCCTGAGCAACTCAGGGCAAACACAAGCCACTGTGCTCCAATCACCTTACAGTCTTTCAGACATACCCCTCATGATGTCACCTATCTTCTACTCTACTACTACCCTACTCCTACACTTATACTCTAGGGACATGGCTCACATGCCGGGGAAAATTGGGATTCACTATCCTTATCCTCATTTGCATAGGATTGCTTACTAATGCTTGGTTACATCTCTCACACTGAGCTTCCCCACATTGGCAACCACTACTCAGTGGCCATGTTGTTTTCAGCCTGCCATTCACCTGCATGGCAGAACAAGCTTTTTAGTGAAAATGCACATTTGTGGCTATTTTTCACTTTTTTTCATTTTATTTAAAGCGCAGCATGTTTATGCGCTACTGTGCTACGCTTAAACATCGGCAATCGGGAAAAAAATTGGGATTTTAAGGATTTACAACATTTGTAAATACCAATGACCTTATATTTGGCCATTGGCATGGTTCCTCAACTAGATGCATCCTTTATTTGGAGCTGTCATAGCTCCATTTAGCTATTTGCAGAACGTACTCCGTTACCAACGGAGTACATTTCTGCAGATAACACTACTCTTACACGGACAGGTTAGTGTTTTGATCGCAAATTTACCTCATTTTCATAGCTTTCAGCAGCAAATGAGGTAATTTGCATACCATTACATTGTCCGTGCAAGAGTAGCTTTAGAAGCTCTCATGCACGCCCCTGCCGGCTATTGCTGAATCGCTCGGCAGACATATTGCCTGTCTGCCATCTTACACTGCTCTTACACTCCGTGCAAGCCTTCATAAATCCGGCCCAGTGTTTATGTTCTTTCCTTTTATCTTCTTATCTCAGAGATGCTTATATAGAAAGTGACCAAAAGTTTAGGCTTTACACTATCAACATGATTACTTTCTTTCACCCATTTTTAAAAATTTTTTTTTTTTGTTAATTTTGGTGAACAAAATGAACACATCTTCAAACAGATCACAGTACTGCTGTGGGTACCTTCTTTGCACATTGACATATAAATCTTTTTTTTTTTTTTTTTACCCCCTGCAGTTTAGGGTCATAGATGATTTTTAGGCTAGTGACCCCAAGGGGCCTTTTTAAGTGTAGCCATGCAATTCAAGGTGAGAATCAAACCCTGTACTTTGTGAGGTAAACAGCTTAACCATTATGCCAGCACCCTCTGCCTAATAACCCTCCTACTTTTAGAATCATGGTAACTATATGCATATGATATTGTTTTTTAAGCAAGATTTGCATTATTTGGTTACACTAGCAATCTGCTTTTTATTTGCAAAGGAGGCACCTATGTTTTTCTGAATGTTTACAAAACATTTTTTTTCTTAACAGGACTGGTATCGTTTTTAGTTATTAATTGCACCTATAAACATTGTTTATCAGGATTTATCATTATGGAGAAGATAGGTCAGTCTACTAGGATTGTGTTGTATAAAATACCTGTGGCTACTACTTTCATTATTAGAAGCTACCTGTCGCCGTGCCCTGAAAGCCAAAATTGCCATCCCTTTTTGTTTAACATTTGAGGGCTAGAAAGTGCAATTGTATTTCATAGGGCTTTTTTAGTGAATCTAAGAACATTGTAACAGTATTCTTAAATAAGATATATAATGAAAATGAGGTATGACTGCACATTGGAAGGATGGACTCAGAAAAAAGAAAGTTTGTTTTCAAGAAAGTTTGTTTTCTAATAATTTTAAGTAAGTCCATGTTACAAAACCATCACAGTATTTTACATTTTCAGGATATATGTTATGTGATGGACAATGATTTGTTAATTTGATTAAAAAGGCCTAGAATATAGTTTTATATAACAATGATGACCTAAAATTCTTCTTTCTGCATCTGTTACATCTGAATTTAAAAGGGTAAAAATACTTCAGATTTTATAATACACAGCCATTTCACAAAGCTGACAGAGAAAATATTGGAACTGCATAGCCACTAGTTTAATTTTCCTAGTGGTCATTATAATATGCATTCTGTCTTAATTTCTGGGATTGAGGCAATTAATAAGATTAAATGTAGCATTATTTGTAACAGCTACTTTTATTAAACAAATCTAGGTAATCATTAAATAAAGAGCATATTTATATAGGTGTGCTAACACTGTATAATCAATTACATGCTTAAAAGTCCAATGACAAATCTACTTCAGTATACTTTATAGTTTATTAATCTGTGTTAATTATCTCTTGTTCTGTGACATTAACATTTCTCCATCTACCTCCCCCCTAGTCTTCCAAAATCATATCCTGGGATAGTATACCCTGAATATGGCAAAAATCTATATGACAGGAGGTAGGTAAAGAAAACACTTACTTCAAAAGTATTCACCCTAAATTCTCTAGGTATTGCCCACCATGATTCTGATCCACCACTACTGTGCTTTAGTTTCCTATTTCTTTCCCATCTACATTCAGAATATCATACCAAGCTAATTAAGTTCTGAAATTCAAATATTTTGTCAATCTCCATGTGATACAGTTTGTCTACCACATATTTCCCATCATCTCACATATGTTACCCTATTCTAGGGGCTTAGCAATCCTTTACATATATATAACAACAGAAAATACTCACTGATTACCCCTGTGTGTCTCACTGAGTCCTCCAATATAACCTACTAATTCACTGTCTATGAAGGCCAAAAAAATGACTGCACTAACAATGCACTAGTTCATTGAACCATAATCCTCTGTTCTTACGTTTTGCCATAGGTGCCCCTCCATCATATTTTTAAAAATAAACTAAGCAGAGTAAATAGTACATAAAATAGTGGGAAAAAAACTCTCACCCAAGCAGAGAGACTTGAAATATTACAAATCACGGGCAATCTAATGGCAAAAATGCTGCACTTTGGAATCTATAAAGTTGCAAAAGGAAAAGATGAAAAACTTTGAACCTGTACAAACTTATTCTTCTCACTATTTTACTACAGTTGTACTCCAATCCATATATGCTGCTTCTAAATGAATAGATTATTCCATTAAATCACTACTTCAGATATAGGATGACACCACTGGCATAACTACCTCTCATTTCATGTTAGTATTAGAAAAAACTAGGACAGTATCCCATACTCAGTACTGTCCCCCAGAAAAAAACTTATATTACACCAAGACTGACTATTCATCTTCTCCAGACACTAAGAATGCAAGTTAACCTCTAACAAGTGCCACAGAATTGTAAGAACTCACCAAGTCATAAGTCGGCTCACTTGCAGTCTCTCATTCATCAGGCTATATGTTATTATAACCCCTTTTATACTTCATGTAGCCTTCTATATCTGTCGCTGGCCTGCTGTACTCTGTCAGAATGCTTTGTATTAGCTTCCCCATCCTTAGGGCATTATTATTAGCCAGACATCAGGCTGTACTCAGTTAACCCATACTTGCTAATAACTCTTGCTCACTTATAATTTCCCTACTAACCTCTAACAATTAGAGATGGGTGACTTAGTAATCATCTTCTTTGTGCCAAAGTGTGTTAACCTAATCCTTTATAAACAGCACTGTATCAAAGTTAAATAAGACCGTAATATTACAACACCTTTGTCATGCACTGTTTATTTTATCACGACATCTGAGTGACACTGGCACAAAGCATTAAAGATATTCAATAAACGGAAAAGTAAAACAATTATTTACTAGAAAGATAACATTGTATGAAATAATGTCCATCTTATGTATTCGACCCTGTTAGTCTTGCACTGGTATTGCCTAGAGAACTGCTGCTTCCTCTATATTATTATTTTCTGTGCTACCTGATAAATCTTTCTCATGGTGTACATTATTGTTCCAGTATATATACACATACATACATATGTACAGAACAGTTACAAATCAATGAGAACACACTTGTCCATGGTAGTAATGCATCTACAGCAACTATGTCTAACTTATGAAATGGTAGCATTTAAAAATGATTGTACAGTCTACAAATCAACTTCATGCTTACCTAACTTGATGACTGCCTGTTTGAGATTAGACAAGCAGCAAGCATTTCAATTTTCGTGTTAGAAGTATTCACTTTTACTCAACCTTTTTGTCAAAAGTGTTTTAATATCATAATAAATGACCAACTTTATATTAGAAAAAATGAAGAAGGCATAGAATTATGATAAACATTCTCAGACTGCAGCCTCAGCCTTCTACAAAGTCACTAAAGTCACATTTGGTCAACAAAGACTAACACATTTCAGTTTTTCATTAAGGATAAAATGATATCACCATTTCCAAGTAGAAAGTAACTGTGAGGTGCTGGGATAACTGAACTATGTCCTATTTGTATGCTCTCATTCAAGATTATTATTCATCCTATGCAATCCCTTTCTGTACAAGCTCATCATGTAACTCTTAGAGGGCTGCATCTTAGTTTGTACACATATTTCTACGGTATAGTTAGAGCAAATTACATCTCCAGTCTGGCCCTCTCTTTGCAGCCACACAAAAATTGCACATCTGCAATCAGTATTACTCATTAGCTCTATGTGCACTCATATAGCCAAGTGATATTTCTCTTTCCATGACACACATCCAGCTAAGCACATTATAATAGCTTCATTTTCCACTTGATAAGTGTCCTGCTTCCACACTTCATCCAGCTCCATTCAATCCATACATTTATTCCTTTATTGTGCTCCACTGCAACAGACTCTTTTCTCACATAATCCAGCAGTTGTGACAAGTGACAACTACTACAGCCTATTCAAGATAAAAACTTACATCCCTGTTGGAAAAACACTTGAAAATTGCTGGAAATTACAACTTATATCTCAAAATTGCAAGAAAGATCCAGCCAAACTAGTCTTATCTGCGTAATACCTTAAACTTCCTGTAGGAGGTCCATGGGATATATGCAAACTGCTGTCTAAAACATAACATCGTTTCAGCTACATGACTTTGTAAGTTTTAAGCTTTTATGAGTTCATTCACAAAAACTAAGCCAAACCTCACTAGCTGCAGACATGCACATTTTGTCATCATCATTATTATTATTACTTCATTATTATTATTTTTGCCTCATCAGTATAGCATACGTGGATTTTTGGCTATTTTTTAGAAAAACAGAGCTTAAAATCAAGTCTGATATCCATAAACATTAGGATGCTTGCAAAAATATATAAAATATCTAAACCAAAGAGTAAAGGGTCACAAACAAACCATTCAGTAAATACTGCAAGAAAGTTATAACCAAGCTAGAGCCTTCACTGTATAGAGCACTGTGAATTGCTGCAGGATCTTAGCTTCATGTATTACATTTCTACTGCATTTTTTTTCTGATTGTATTTTAATTAGTCTGGGAACATTAACCTTGTAGTATCACTTACAATAGTGAAAGAAATGTGAATTGCTGCAGAATCCGAACCTTATATATACTCTTATACTGCATTTTTACTGTTTACTGATTGGATTCCTCTCTAACTCATCTCCTTTAACCTTGCTGAGCTGTGCAGCAGTGATTAGCAGTACCCTGTGTAGATGCAGGAACCTAGACCTGTAATTGTCCATATAAAACCTCCTCTGCTATTTTCTTAGGTATCTAGCTGAGTATAGAGCAGCTAGTTTTCCCACTGAGAAGCATTATCCAAGAGAGTTGTTTTAGATCAGTTCTAGACCTCTCCTCACAGCCCAGCAACTCCAAACCTCAATTGCACCACCCTTTGAAAATCACAAAAAGGAGGATCCACAGCCATGGATGTGCACTTTTATACTGTTTATGTAGCTAGCCTGGTGGAAATGGGAATTTTGAGACAATTTAGCAATTGCCTCATGTTTACTGACAGCCACCTTATTCTTAAGCAGACTGACAAAGTAAGCAAGAGATGTAATTACACTGTTTTGGAGGCAAAGCTCTCACTTTCAATGATATCTCGAAACAGGTTGCCAGTAACACACACCTACACCAACTATTGATCAGATACATAAACTCACAAAAGTTGAGGCTCTTAAAGCAATCTACCTGAACCTCAAAGGCCTCCAATACACTGCCCTCAGTAAACTCCCAAACACTCTACAAAAACAACACTCCCCAGGACACACACAACCACACCTTACAATATCTCAACTTCTAAGCCCTTAAGGCAAATGGCCACACAACTCAATATATCGATCATTGGAGAATCTATTGTGAAACACAGTGATGCCCTCCTCACCAAGCTGAGCAAGGAGACAGTCAGGGGTAAAGATCCACCAGATTGCACATGCACTCAGGACATTGAACCGTAAGTACCAGTATGACTCTGCTGTAGTCCAAATGGGTGTTAATGACCTGAGACATACCTCCGTGGACTATATGAAAAGAGGCATGATAGAGCTTTCAGATTATGTGTCCCAAGCAGGTATAAGGCTATCCAGCATTCTATCTTCTTCAAGGATAATACCACAATATAAACAGATGACAATTGATTTTAACAACTGGCTTAGTTACTAGTGTCATTCTGAGGGGTTCCGATATTAGTCAGCTTGGGAGGACATGATCAATAGACTATGCTGCTCTGCTAGGGCTGGTCTGCAGCTGTCCCCACTAGGCTTTTGGATATTGGTTAAAACAGTATCCACCCCGATAGTGCCTTTTTTAGTCCATTCCAATCTCATAAACCTTCTAACACTAAAGGTGGTACTGTTTAGCGCTAGAAGTCTCAACAAGAAGCTCCAATGCCTGGTAATGCTGTTCACTAGTAAGTGATGACATCTGTGACATTACTGAGACATGGTTGAAAGCTGCTGAAGACACCATGGCATTACAATGCTATAATGCCTTCCACACATTTAGACCAACTACCACACAAAAATAGACAAGAGGTGGAGGGTTATCAATCTACATAAAAAGTAAGCACACCTCAAGACTGGTTAAACAATATAACATGCTTGAGCTACTCCATGTCCAGCTAACCTTATGTAAAGTCAATTACCATGTCCTTGCTAGCTGTAGGTCCCCAAATACTTGAATGAACTGGAATCACTCACAATTAGCGCAACACTATATTTGTGGGTGATGTCAACTATCTTCCAATAAACTGTGATACATACACAACCACTAACATGTGGGCTCAATGACTCCATACATGCATACATACATACATACATCCTTACAAATATTTCAAGTACGGACATTAATGCCCATCTAGCATGCCAATATATCAAAACATTTGTTCCCATAATAAGTGTCCAGGCTGTTTTCAAAAAATATCTAAACTAGTACTTGCTTTAATGTAGTATGTTCCACGCATTAGCTTCTATCTTAGAGTACCAATTAGTACACTTCTCATTCCTTTAGAATCTTGTTTATAATTTCTCCAAGTATTTTGGGTTTCTGTTACCATGATGGAATGGATTCCATTCCTAAGTCAAAGTACAATTAAAGTTCATGAAAATAGTATTGTTTTAATCTTTGATGATGTCAGCCAGAAGTGCTTTTCACAGCACCTGTAATAGGTCCAGTAATGACTCCTTCTGCAGTTCATATGGAATTATGTGTATTGGTAACATATCTAAATACGATTGTCGATTCTTTTTATAAGACCCATTGCTCCTACTACTATTGGAACTGTCTGGGTATCTTTCTTCCACATTGCTCTCATTTCTGCCTGCAATTCCTGGTATTTTATGACTTTGTGTCTCTCTGTATGCATTCTACACAAGCTGTCTGATGATTCTCTAGTACTTTTTGATATTCCAAGCATTTCCAGAGATAGTTGTCTTTAAATATCCTATATACCTGAATAAGATCTCTTCTTAGATATATATAAGAGACACTAAGGCTGTAAATATCTTGGACCTGGTACTCACAAATATGAGGGAACATTGCACCCTGACTTGTGTAATGTCCCCACTTGTCAGATTAGATCAGAAAGTGGTAACACTTGAAATAAATATAAAGTTTGAACTCCCAGCAAATCCAAGAACCTTCAAGAGCTTTTCCTTCACATGGAAGTTTATTCATAGGTCCTATGTAACACCACATAAAATAGAGCTCATGTTTAAAGAATATAGGCTGCTGGAGATGTAAAAAGAATTTAAGAGCAGACTGCAAGCATATGTTCTGTGATTGTCATTTACTTAAGTCATTTTGGGACAAAATGATTTCTTACAAATTGTTTTTAATGATAATTTTCAATTGTCTGAAGCTTTGATTTTATTTAATGCACTCATACTCAAGTGTGTTTCTAGAATAAAGTTTCCACTACTATGAACATTATTAGCAATTGCATGCAAAACCATAACTACAAATTGGAAAAGCGAGACTTCACCTTTATTCAAAGAATATAGAAAAGTTGTGTTGAATGCATTGAGAATGGAAATGAGAACCATCAGGACCAGAATAGAAAGAACAACAACTTATCATAATTCAAGACTAAAGATAGTAGAAGTCTGGGGAGAGATGACTTAAACACTACATGGAATCAAGTCTGAATGCCAAAATGTAAATCATCTGTATAAACCTAGACACCTATGTATATAGTTTGATTTGATGTTTATATGGTTTTTAATTTTATACTGTTGTTAACCTGTTTTAACTATGTATCATAATATAAAGTTATTAAAAATATATTCACTTTAAATAATTCAATAAAATATTTAAGCCAAAAAACAAAAGCAAAAAAAAATTTCCAAGGCTAACTACTTCCATTTAAGTGATGATCTAGCTAAATTCCAACCTCCCCAAACTCAATGGCCTCTGCAGAAGTGTTTACAGAAACCCTGTACAAGCATGTAAAGAACTGCATAGAAACAACAGCACTAAGCTGAAATAAATTTAGGACAATTTCCAAATACAAGCCTCCATTGGTTTACCTCCAGGATAAACAGGTTGTACAGCAAAAGAAGTAAAACCCTGTCCAAAAATAGGAAGAGCCATGCCCAAAAGACAAAAAATCCCTCATTGGTTTAAACAAACAACTCAGGGCACTAATCAAGTCCACCAAAGCTAACCTCAAGACAAAAATAGCCTCCCAGGTAACCATAAGGCATTTTTAAGTTATGTACACAACCTTAAAGGAAATAGCCAACAGTGTGCTGAACTAATCATAAAATGAACTTCCTATACCAGGAATACAGCAAATATGATGCCTGATAAATTTAGTTTCACCCTCCATCACCGCAAGCCCCCCCCCCCCAGGAAATACCATCTACCATTTCTCCCTCAGCTATCTCTAAATAACAGGTCCTCACTGCACTCTCCAGAGCAAAAAACAATGCATCAATGGGTCCTTGTAATATCCCAGGAAGCCTCCTAAATAGCTTGAAACATGTCCTGTTAGGCCCACTAGACTCTCTGTTCAACCGCAACCTACAGACAGGTTTCATCCCTAGTGAATGGAGAACTGCAACGGTCATCCATCTACACAAAGGATGACCGTTAACAGACCCAGGGAACTACAGACCCATAAGTTTGATAGATCTTATGTGCAAAGCCATGGAATGAGTTATTGTGGACTTGATGAGCAAAGATATAGGAAATCATAAAACCATGGACCCATTACATTTTGGTTTTGCCAAGGGCAAGTCATACCTATTAAACTTGGTGGACTTCTTCGAGAAGATCACTAGAGCCATCAGTGACGGCAAAATGGTGCACACTGCCTGCCTTGACCTGTCAAAGGCCCTCTACTTTTAGTGGCTAGAATGTACCCAAAATGATTTAAAATGTATAAAGTTCTGGGCATGCAGCAGCCATGTAACTGAAACATTGGTATGTCGTTAGGGGGTGATTTGCATAGAGCTTTCTTGCTTGCAACCAGTGGGGTGGGGTTGGCTTTATTGGTCTGACTGTACCCATAAAGACTTAAAAATTACAAGGTCATGGGCAATAAGCAACCATGTAGCTGAAATACTGGTTTGTCCTTAGGGGGCCTTTTACATATATACCATGGGCCTCAACTACACAAGATTTAATGTATTACACAGTGAATACTTGGCTGAGATTTTCCTACAGTTTTTACTGAGCTGTTTGCTTGTGTAACCTTTTTACCCATTAGTTTGGAACTTGTGCCTTAACTCACATGTCAGCATTCTTTTATGGCAGCAAACAGTGAATTTTGTACTGCATAGCTGTCTCTCAGAAGTCATGATCTACATACACAGATTAACTACCAGCTGTTATCCTGTTATTAGGTTGACAAAACTGGGACAAACTGAACCAAATTTACTCTCAGGTGAAAATATGCTTTATCAGCCACCAATGACAACACTCTATACCCATAAATATCTTAAGAGAGCCCAGTCCATTGTTCCATCATGGTTTTCCCAAATTCCAAATAGTCAAATCCTTCCTTACCTTCTAGGACCCTACTCATGCACAGATTTTTCCACCTTTCCTTCCCTTCCAATGTAAAAAAATTACTCGCAGGACATACTGTTTGATTACTTAGTTCCACTGACGTTCACAAACCCATCATTCTTTGTTGGAAAGGCATGATGGCACAATATTGCTGTTTCAGAAAAGCACAAAAATAATCTTCCAGCAGTTTGAGCTGTGTAATATAAGTATTGAAAAAGTCTAGAAACCACCCTCAACTGTTGTCTAACTGCTTCTAAGGCACCCTCCATATCTGTTTTCCATAACCAGTTAACCATATATCATCATCAATCAGACACTGGTTGCATTCAGTCTGTATCTTGAAAAAAAAACATTTCCTGGTTACTAATCATTACATCTGAAGCCATCTTTCCCAAGAGTACAAATTACTGCATTGTTGGTACCAAATCCCTTTGAAAATCAAACTGCTGACAAAACAAAAGAAAAACACTTTTTGTTGATGTATTTGACAGTGTCTCTGAAGGGACATCATGAAGCGCTTAGAGCTTTCTCCCCTGCTATGAGTTAACCTGTAACAGTGAGGTTGCCTTTCTGTTTTTCTTTCTTTCTTTCTCTCTTTTTTAATCCTGGGATAGCCTGAGAAGCTGACTTATGTAGGAGAAGCTAAAAGGATATGTAAAGGTCAGGTTCCAGGAGCATCTCACAAATAATACCCCATTTTTTCTTTCATTGTCATGATGGTACAGATATGGAGGGGATTCCTACTGCTCTATGTCAAGTTAAGGCTGGTATTAAGGTGATGTAGAAATTAGGCAGTTACTTTAAAAAAGAAGCTGAATCAATTCTCGTGTTCATTGAACTTCACAATAAAGGACTTGAGTAGAATATCTTTAATTAGTTTAACTACCCTTATCTTTTTAGTTTTTCAAGCATAGGTGATCAAGGCAGTATTTTCTTAAGCTTTCTTGATTGCATTATAAAGGAGCACATTTTTAATACTTACTTGATAGTGAGTTGTGGCCAGACTGAGATTGGTGCACCACAGACAAAGTGTGGAACAGGTATATACTGCCTGTCAGGGCACTCTCTGAAAGGCAGGGCAGTGCCTATCAGAGCAGTCACAGGGCTGTCTTTCTTTAAGGGGCAGTGACCTTGGAGTGAAAATAAAGAAATGAGGCATGATGTTTGTGTGTGTGTGTGTGTGTGTGTGTGTGTGTGTGTGTGTGTGTGTGTGTGTGTGTGTGTGTGTGTGTGTGTGTGTGTGTGTGTGTGTGTGTGTGTTTGTGTGTGTGTGTGTGTGTGTGTGTGTGTGTGTGTGTGTGTGTGTGTGGGGGTGAAATCTTGAAGAATGTTTCCACCCTACAAAAACTGCTTTCTGTCCATGTACAATTAGTTTGTGTAGTGATGACCTCAACTACACATATTACACGGATGTCTGTACACAATTTGTCATTTATGAGTCATTGTAACATAGCTCATACAGTGAAGGTGCAATGAGCCATGAATACTTAGTGAATAAGTACCAAACAGATATAAATAAATCCTGATATCAGAACAATTTAAAGAAGCCAATGAGGACGATGTAAGCGGATGTATTTCTTGGATTTTCAGTCACTCTCTTGCATACTAGTCTCCAGTTTCACCATGATTTGCATAGCTGTCAGCCCTGGCTTTGCTCACATGACTTGTGTTCAACTAGTGATGCAAGTAATGGAGGAGCTGGCATGGGGAGGTGGGAATGAAACTGATAATGTCAAATCACCAGCTTCTGGGGGAAGAGCGCCATGGCTGGATCATGAGGAGGACTGTGGCCCATGTTTGCACAGTAGCAAACAGCACTACAATCAGGGAACACAGATAGCACAAGTTCTCATGTGCAAGCACACAGCGTTGCTTGTCAGTGGGGGCTAGAGTTTAAAGAAGAAAATCCCATCCTCACTATAAATGACAGTACCACCCGTTACATCTGAATGTTACTCCAGGAGAACAATATGTGTTGGCGTGCTGTTACTACTAGGGAAATTAATAGATCAGTATGGGGGGTGTTGGTAGAAATGGTGAGAACGGAAAATATTTAGAAAACAAATAATTGCACAGTTATCTCTTAAAAAGCAACTGTAAAGTTGTAGGCTAGGTTATAGGCTCAGCCAAATAACTGAAGTGGATAACTAATAAAGTTAAATCATCTTTACTTGTATATCCAAATATGTGCTGGCCTGAGGACCGATGTGTATATTTTAGATGACCTAGGAACAGCTATCATCTGTGTCATATTACTAACCTTGTGCCTTCAACCAAGACATTGAAATAGTTATGAGGAGATGCTGTACATTATCAAAATTAATCCCTGAAAAATTACAACCTCAAGGGACAGAAAATAATTCCAGTCAAACTGTTATCAGTGATGGAACTCAACTATGTTCCATAAAAACAAATCCAGACCAAGACTAAAGAGATGAATTAATCTCACCCAAGGGCCAACTTAGTATGGAACCTCACGCAATTGTGAATGTTCATTGCATGTGCTTTGCGGCATGTACCTCGCAAAGCACATGCAGCAGCTAGAGAGACCATAGAGGTTCCTCAACAGGAGAATCTGGAGCCTCAAACATGTACCGTACACAGATAGGCTAAAAGCCCCATCCCTCTACTCAGTTTCATACAGACTCCTCAGAGGTGACCCCTGTCTGGCATACAAAGCAATCTCAGACCCCACCTTGATGGGACTGCTGCATATCCGCAAGTCAAGCTCTACTCGAGTAACCCACATGTACGACCTCACCCTGGTCTGTGACATCACTAGGACTTGTTGGCGGGACAGATTTTTGTCCCAGAGACCCCCCCATCTATGGATTAGACTCCCTCTCCACATAAAGCACAGTACCTCAATATCCCTTTTTACACACAACCTGGATAACTGGATGGGAAACAGAAAATACACCCCTGGGATTCCACCTGTGTCCCTGCTGGATTAAGGCTTTGGGTTCTAACTTGTCTAAATATGGACTAAACTCTTAGCTAGGCTTATAAGGGTCTCAGGGCCAATAGCCTAGTAACTTCCTATGATCGTATGATCCTGTTGTTTAAAGAAGAAAAATCCCATCCCCACTATAAATGACAGTACCGCCCTTTACTTCTGACTGCCACCCCAGGGGAACAAAATGTGTTACAGGGCTGTTACCGCTAGGGAAATTAATAGGGCAGTATAAAGCCCAAGGGGAGTATAGATTTTGAGAATCAAGAAAATTTACAAAAACAAATAATGCCACAGTTATCTCTTAAAAAGCAACTATAAAGTTGTAGGCTAAGTTCTAGGTTGAACCAAATACCTGAAGTAGATAACTAATAAATTTAAATCAATTTTACTTATGTATCCAAATATGTGCTGGCCTGCGGATCAGTCTATATACATTTAGATGACTTAGGAACAATTATCATCTCTGTCATATTACTAACCTTATATCCACTCCCCAAGACATTGAAATACTTATGGTGATATGCTGCACATATCAAAATTAATCTGAAAAATTACAACCTCAGGGGCTACAAAATATTTCCAGTCAAACTATTATCAGTGATGGGACCCAACTAATTATGTTCCATAAAAACAATTTCAGAGCCAGACTAAAGAGATTAATTAACCTCACCCAAGGGCCAACTTAGTATGGAACCTCATGCAGTTGTGAATGTTCATTGGCTAAAAAATATAATTTAAATATATGACAGGAAAATGGGGGGGTCCTTTCCAGTCCAAACTTAAAATAATTCAGAATGTATGCCTTTATCCATTCTTGGCTGATAAAATAATGCAAGGAAAATGCTAACCACCCCAAAAGAGCCAAGAATTATCAAAGACATAGGTAAAATAACATCAGTACATTCCTCTCCCCCAAATTTCCCTCAAGCATGTATGGCTCAGTATTAATACAGCAGATGCCCTAAAATGTTTACATACTCTACACTGAATGCTAAGGTTAGAGCAGATCCAAACATTATCTATTCCAAAACATTAGGACAATATACATGGATTATCTTGTTGTTATATCTGAAAGGAATGACTCAGTGATAGAATAAGATTGCCATTAATATGTTGTATTTTACCAGTGCAGACTTCAAACATGGCATATCTGCCAACATTCCCTTTGAGATCAGAGATTTTATTTTTGCTAAAAACAAAAGCCTATTTGACTTATGAGCCTTCCAGCAAACTTAGCTGGAGAGCAGATTGATAACAGTTGTTCCATACTTAAGGCATTAGATGATAAAATATTCCAAAAGTAAAAAAAAAAGTCAGAGTGAGCAAACTACTGGTAGGCACAAAGCATCCAAAAAGGTAATAATAAAAACAAGGTAGAATACAACAATCATCAAGGTTTACCCCCATTGTAATTTCTCCACTGTCATCAGTATTCTTGAGGCCAAGCTTTCAGTGAAGCCTTCAGAGAAGTAGATTCAGGATGATTAATCCATTTCCTGTTATGACGATAAGTCACTACACTCTAGTCATCAAAGAGTTCTTAGATTTGAAGTGAGTAAGCACAGTGGTATAGATGGATAAAGCCCTGACTATGGTCCAGGTGTCCCCGGTTCGATTAACAACTCATGCTTCTGAGACACTGGTATTGAGGATGGGCAATCCCATACCGAATGTGATAGATTTTTGCATGGGGCACACAACATAGTCAGATTTCCCAGGCAGAGATAGGAAAACATAAATAGTGCTTCCTATGGGTGAGAGAGGCAGCTTGCCAATGTTACCACCTTAGAAAGGTGAGGAACAGATATGCAAGGTCTGCCAGTCCTATGCCCTACCTGCAATGTTTTTCTGGGCATGTACAGTGGCATAAGGACAGTAGCAGGAAAAACACTCCAGGCAGCAGTAGGATGTGGACTGTGGATGTCTTGATTTCTTTGATAACTCCATCCCTTATTAGAGCTAGTCTGGAAGAAGTCAGGTTCATAGGTTCATAGGTGTGTTCTAGGCTAATTGCCCTGGAGCCTTTACAAGCCTAGCCCATAGGATTACCGTGGCATCAAGCCACCCGACCTTAGTTCCCAGTGGCTCTTTTGAGTAGAGCTACCGAAGTGATCCCCGGGTTAAATTTTCTATTTCCCATCCACTCATCAAGATTTCTCTTGAAGAGGACCAGTGAGGTGCTCTGTTTGACATATATGGGAAGTCTATTCCATAGCATGGGCAGTCTCTGGGTTATAAATCTGTCCCTACAGCATGTTCTGTTGATTGTGGTAATGAGGATGAAGTCTCTGGAGCATGTGGTGCAGAGGGATTGGGATTTCTTTAGCTGTAGCATTTCTAACAGAGCTGGGTCATACATGGCTTTGTAAGTCAAGCAGAGATCACCTCTAAGTAGGCGATATGAGACAGAGAATAGTTGGAGTTTTTTTAGTCTGTCCATATAGGACAAGTGTTTAAGGCCTAGGATCCTCTTTGTGAGGAACGTTTGTGGCCTCTCCAGTTGTTGCAGGTGTCTAGTGAAGTACATGCCAAATGGGGCATTGTACTCAATGACTGGCCTAATGAAGAAAGGGTAGAGGGAGGCAATGACCTATTTCTTCCTGGATGCAAAACCCTTAGTAAAGAGATGTGCCACATAGAAGAACTTTCTGACCACAGTGGCAATGTGGTGGTCAAAAGAGAGGTGGCTGTCAACCTGTATTCCCAGATCTCTGATAACACCTTCTGTGTTCAGTGGACTACCATCGATGTGATAATTCATGGGAATTGGGTTTTTTCCAAAGGGGATGACAACACATTTTTTGGCATTGAGCTTAAAGCCATGGTTTTGACACCAGTTGTTGGTCTCAGTGAGTCCCTTCTGTAGGATGTCAACATCACTTGGGGAGTTAATAATAGCTCCCAACTTGCAATTGTCTGTGAACTTTGTCAGCCAGAGTCCCTTTGTGTTGGCTTATACTTCAGAGAAGTAGATACCAAACAGGAGAGGACCCAAGACCGAACCCTGTGGGACTCCACTCATGACTGGTCGGCAGTCTGACTTGGAGTCAGCTTCTTTCACACTGTGGGTTCTTTGAGCCAGTTTGCAACCCACCTGGTGATATAGGGGTCGATGCCTAGCTTAGTGAGTTTTTCTATGATTCTTGAGTCTGGAATGGTATCAAAGGCCTTGGCCAGATCAATGTGGGCTGTATGAACCACATTGCCTTCATCCACTGCTCTGGTGACTGACTCAACGAAGTCGACCAAGTTGAGCAGGCATGATCTACCCTTCACAAAACCAAACTGTGAGGGATCCAGAGTTTGTAGATTCCCTATATCCTTGTTTATTAGGTCCATAATGATGCATTCCATTCCATAGCTTTGCATATCAGACTCGTCAGGCTAATGGTGCGATAGTTCCCAGGGTCTGTAGTCACTCCTCCTTTGTGGAGAGGGATGGCTGTAGCAGTGCTCCATTCAGTAGGGACAAAGCCTGAGGTGAGGCTGTGATTGAACACGGCACACAGGGGAGGTGCCTGTTCACTCTGTAGTTCATGTAGAACACAGCCAGGGATATTGTCAGGTCCCATAAAAGCTGTATACTTGGCCTTGGACAGTGATGTTTTAACATGTGCAACAGTAATACTGGGTGCCTGGGAATCTATTGGAGGGGTAAAGTTGGCACTGAATCTGTCGGCCAGTATATTGGCAATATCTGTTGGCTCGGTATAGGAGGTACCATCGTGCAGTAGCTCAAAGCAAATCTGGGTATTGCCATGGAGATTCTTTACATAACTATAGAAGGCCTTGTGGTTGTTCATAGGTTCATAGGTTCATAGGTTCATAGGTTGGTACTAGGCTATCAGCCCTAGGGCCTATACAAGCCTAGCCATAACAATTCCCTGGCTATTTCTTCCCACATTATTTACTTTCCTGGACCCCTGTCTAGCAGGGCGACTGACGTGATCCCTGGGGTGAATTTCCTTTCTCCCATCCAATCGTCAAGGTTCCTCTTGAAGAGGTCCAAAGAGGCACTCTGCTTGACATGTATGGGCAATCTATTCCAGAGTCTGGGGAGTCTCTGGGTCAGGAACCTATCCCTCCAGCATGTTTTGTTTATTGTGATGACAAGGTTTAGATCCCTGGCGCGTGTAGCTCTGAGGGATTGGGATTTCTTTAAGTGTAGCATGTCCAACAGCTCTGGGTGTGACATGGCCTTGTATGTTAAGCAGAGATCACCTCTGAGTAGACGATATGCGACAGAGTATAGCTGGAGCTTTTTAAGGCGGTCAGCATAGGGCATCTGCTTTAGGCCTGTGATTCTTTTAGTGAGGTATTTCTGAGGCCTTTCCAGTTGTTGCAGATGTCTTGAGAGGTACATACCAAATGGGGCGTTGTATTCTATAATGGGTCTAATGAGGGATGAGTACAGTGGGACAATGACCTCCTTTTTTCTGGATGAAAATCCCTTCGTGATGAGGTGTGCCATATAGAAGGATTTCCTGACTGTTGTGGCGATGTGGTTATCGAAGGTGAGACCACTGTCTACCTGTGTCCCTAAGTCTCTTATCACACTTTCTGTGTTTAGTGTACTGCCACCTATATGGTAATTCATGGATACATGTTTTTTCCCAAAGGCGACAACAATACATTTCTTGGCATTGAGCTTGAGCCCATGGCTCTGGCACCAAGCATCTGTTTCTGTAAGGCCCTTTTGTAGAGTATCCACATCATTTGGGGATTCAATAATGGCTCCCAGTTTGCAGTCATCTGCAAACTTTGTTAGCCAGAGTCCCTTAGTGTTGACCTGTACTTCAGAGAAGTAGATGCCAAACAAGAGCGGCCCCAGGACTGAACCCTGAGGTACTCCACTTGTCACTTGTCTGGAGCTGGATTTGGAGTCGGCTACTTTTACAGTGTGGGTTCTATCAGTAAGCCATTTAACAACCCATTGGGTGACATAGGGATTAATGCCCAACTTAGTAAGTTTATCTATGATTCCAGAGTGGGGGATGGTGTCAAAGGCCTTGGCAAGGTCTAGATAGGCTGTGTGGACCACCTTACCCTTGTCCATGGCTCTGGAGACTGATTCAAAGAAGTCAATCAGGTTCAGGAGACAAGATCGACCCTTCACAAACCCAAACTGGGTGGAGTCCAGTGTTTGAAGGTTGCCAATGTCTTTGTTTATAAGTTCCATGATAATACGCTCCATGGCCTTGCAGATAAGGCTTGTCAGACTGATGGGACGGTAGTTTCCAGGATCCAAGGTGGATCCCCCCTTGTGGATTGGGATAACTGTAGCTCTGCGCCACTCATTGGGCACAAAACCTGAGTTGAGGCTATGTTTAAACATGACACTTAGGTGAGGTGCCAGTTCATATTGTAATTCATGTAGTACACAGCTGTCATCTGGTCCCATGGATGCTGTATTCTTAGCTTTGTAGAGAGCATTTTTTACCTGTGTAGCTGTTATTACCAGAATTTGGCAATCTTCCGGTCTTGAGATGGGCCAGTTAGGGCGGAGAGGGCGGTGAAGTTGCCACTGAATCGATCTGCCAGGATACTGGCAATATCCTTCGGATCAGTATATTTAATGCCATTCTGTTTTAGCTCAGAGCAGATCTGAGCATTGCCATTTAGATTCTTGACATAGTTATAAAATGCTTTGTGGTTGTCT
Organism: Protopterus annectens; assembly: GCF_019279795.1. Lineage (NCBI taxonomy): Eukaryota > Metazoa > Chordata > Ceratodontiformes > Protopteridae > Protopterus > Protopterus annectens. The sequence continues at coordinate 698,470,133 of NC_056726.1, read as the reverse complement.
TTGGAATCTTTGGCAATTTTATTTTCGTAACTAGCTTTGGAGGATTTTATGAGGCATCTCAGTTTCTTACTGACGCTAGTAAGGGAGATTTTTGCATCCTGGGACTTTCCTCTTTTCTGCAAAAGTTTCTTCCTTTTGTTGTAAAGTTTGTTTATGGCAGGGGACCACCAGATTGGCTTCCTTTTTTTGGATGAGAGCATTTTGGTTCTATTTGGGATGGCACGATTCATGCATGAGTGGATGTGCTCGTACAGTGCCTTAATGTAGGATTCAGCAGTTGAACTTTCAGTTCCCGTCTGCATGGGTGTCATGAAGTTTGTCACTTCTGACTTGAGTAGCATGAAGTTGGCTTTGGAGAAGTTTTTTATGGTGGTTTCTTTACTGGGGGTGGGTGGGGGTGGGATGTGGATGTTAAGGGTGATTAGCTTATGGTCTGACCTGACTAACGAGGGGTGACCATAGGTACGGAGCATTGATTTCCCATGTTGGTAATGACCAGGTCTAGGATATTGGAGCCCCTGGTGGGACTATGGATTAGTTGATCCAGGGGTTGGAATTTATGAATTCCAATAACCGTTCATAAAGGTGTTGGGACATGAGTAGTTTTCCCAGTTAATGGCAGGGTAGTTAAAATCACCCAGTATTAGGGTGTTTGGTTCTATCTTAATATTTTCCAGTATGTTTAGAAAGGTGTAGTGAGAATCTTGGGGTATGGTGGGGGATCTGTAGCAAGCTACAATTTGGATTGCAGTCTTACCTAGTGTTAGTTGCACTTGGAGAATTTCAGACACATTGTGTTGGCCAACTAGCCTGGTGGTGTGAATATCCTTGGTGAATATTGACACTCCTTCACCTTTAGTGTTTCAGTCCTGGTTTGGTGGCTGAAAAGTGTGGTAAGAGTTGTAACCTGGTATTGCAGGGGTGCTCTCTGGAGCCTTGAACCAGGTCTCAGTTGCTGCACAGATATCGATGTTCTCCATTTTTAGGAGTGCCTCGAGAGAGTGCATTTTGAGGTTTAGACTTCTAGCATTGAGTAGCATTACCTTCAAATTTTGCATGCTTGTACCTGTTACGGTGGTGGTTTTGTCCTTTGAAGTTTGCCTAAAAAAGGCACTATAGGGGTGGCAAGAGCCTTAGCCAGTAACCTGAATCCCAGGGGCGACAGGTGCAGACCATCTCTGGCAAAGCATCGTGGTCTGTCAATCATGTCATCCCAGGCAGACAGATACTGGATCCCCTTTGAATGACACCATAAGCTTAGCCAATTGTTGAAGTCAATCATTTTATCCTTATATCGTGGTATCATTCTGGTAGACAGGATGCTACTCAGGGCTAGGGTCATACCTGCCTGGGCCACATGATCCGAGTGCTCTTCCATGTCTCTTTTCATGTAGTCCAGGGAGGTACGTCTCAAGTCATTCACTCCAACATGGACAATGACAGAGTCATATTTGTACTTGTTGTGGAGTGACTTGAGTGCATGCATTATGTGGCGGATCCTGGCACCCGACAGGCAGCTGACTGTAATTTTCTCCTTATTCAACCTGGTGAGAAGGACATCAGTGTGCCGGACTATAGAGTCACCTATGACTAAAGTGTTAGGTACATTGTCTTGCCTTAAACAAACTTTACAACAAAAGGAAGAAACTGTTGCAGAAAAGAGGAAAATCTCAGGATGCAAAAAACTCCCTTACCAGCCTCGGTAAGAAGGTGAGATTCCTCATAAAATCCTCCAAAGCTAGTTACAAAAATAAAATTGCCAAAGATTCCAAAGACAACTACAAGGCATTCTATAGCTATGTCAAGAATCTAAAAGGCAATGCTCAGATCTGCTCTGAGCTACAACAGAATGGCATTAAATATACTGATCCCAAGGATATTGCCAATATCCTGGCAGACCAATTCAGTGCAAACTTCACCCCCCTCTCACCCCCTAAAGGGCTCATCTCAATACTGAAAGATTGCCAAATTCCGGTAATAACAGCCACACAGGTAAAAAATGCACTCTCCAAAGCTAAGAATACAGCATCCATGGGACCAGACGACATCCGAGGCTGTGTACTACATAAACTACAAAATGAACTAGCACTTCACCAACTGTCATGTTTAATCATAGCCTCACCTCAGGCTTTGTGCCCACTGAGTGGCACACAGCTACAGTTATCCCACTCCACAAGGTGGGATCCACCTTGGATCCCGGGAACTACCACCCCATCAGTTTGACGAGCCTGATCTGCAAGGCCATGGAACATATTATCATGGAACTAATAAACAAAGACATTGGCAGCCTTCAAACACTGGACCCCACACAGTTTGGGTTCATGAAGGGCTGATCTTGTCACCTGAACCTGAATCAGTCTCCAGAGCCGTGGACAAGGGTAAGGTGGTCCACACAGCCTATCTGGACCTCGCCAAGGCCTTCGACACCATCCCCCACTCTGGAATCATAGATAAACTTACTAAACTGAGCATTAATCCCTACGTCACTTGATAGGTTGCCAACTGGCTTACTGACAGAACCCACACTGTAAAAGTAGCCAACTCCAAATCCAGCTCCAGACAAGTGACAAGTGGAGTACCTCAGGGTTCAGTCCTGGGACCACTCTTGTTTGGCATCTACTTCTCTGAAGTACAGGCCAACACTAAGGGTCTCTGGCTAACAAATTTCGTAGATGACTGCAAACTAGGAGCCATCATTGAATCCCCAAATGATGTGGATATTCTACAAAAGGGCCTTACAGAAACAGATGCTTGGTGCCAGAGCCATGGGCTCAAGCTCAATGCCAAGAAATGTATAGTTATCCTCTTTGGGAAAAAACATGTACCCATGAATTACCACATAGGTGGCAGTACACTAAACACCAAAAGTGTGATAAGAGACTTAGGGACACAGATGGACAGTGGTCTTATCTTCAATAACCACATCACCACAACAGTCAGGAAATTCTTCTTTGTGGCACATCTCATCACTAAGGGCTTTTCATCAAGAAAAAAGGAGGTAATTGTCCCACTGTACTCATCCCTCATTAGACCCATTATAGAATGCAATGCCCCATTTGGTATGTACCTCTCAAGACATCTGCAACAACTGGAAAGGCCGCAGAAATACCTCACTAAAAGAATCACAGGCCTAAAGCAGATGCCCTATGCTGAACATCTAAAAAAACTCTGTTGCATATCGTCTACTCAGAGGCGATCCCCACTTAACATACAAGGCCATGTCAAACCCAGAGCTGTTGGACATGCTATACTTAAAGAAATCCCAATCCCTCAGAGACACACACTCCAGGGATCTAAACCTTGTCATCACAATGAACAAAATATGCTGGAGGGATAGGTTCCTGACCCAGAGACTCCCCAGACTCTGGAATAGACTGCCCATACATGTCAAGCAGAGTGCCTCTTTGGCCCTCTTCACAAGGAACTTTGATGATTGGATGGGAGATAGGAAATTCACCCCTGGGATCACATCAGTCGCCCTGCTAGACAGGGATCCAGGGTAGTAAATACTGTGGGAAAAAATAGCCAGGGAATTGTTATGGCTAGGCTTGTATAGGCCCTAGGGCCGATAGCCTAGTACCAACCTATGAACCTATGAACCTAAGAAACTATCATGCAACAGGAAAACAAGCAAACTGAAGCAGAACAAAACAGGAAAAAGACCCCTAGTCAATACACAATATCATTAGGCAGACAAGGAGTTTGGCTAAGCATAGAAATAAGAAAAGGAAAGTAAAAAACAGTAGGATATTGAAGTCTAAGATAATCATTATGAAGAAAACATTTAATACTAGTGTAAAAAGGAACTAGCAAAATTATGTTGAACATTTAGTCAAGAATATGAAGGATAACACTACATTTTAGATTTCCGATGACTGTCTTACGATCAATAATTTAAAAACATAACATATTGAAGACATTTATAAGCATATGATTGAAAAGGAGGATCTTATAAAATGATTTAGGAAGCTAGATTACACCCAGACATCAAATTCAGAAAAAATAATAGATAAATATTAAAAATTACTTATTTTGTTTAGCAGGAAAGCCTGACAGGGCAAAAAAACAAAAAAAGAAATGTTTTCAGCTGAGGCCTGGGATAAAAGCTCCAAGACAGCAGTAGACAAGATTGTGGCTATACCAGGAGGAGTATGAGAGCTACTGAGTGAGTATACAACACATATAAAGATTAGAGATGCCCAGGTAAAGGGGTTGAGATTGAGCGAGCATTTAGGTTATCCCAGAAGAGATGCATTACTGTAGCCAAAAAATTTTAAGTGATCATTTAAGTGTAGTTTGAAAGGCTTATTGTTCTCTAATGTTATAAAACAGAGAGGTAATGAATGCCAGTTTTTACAGAGAGAGTAGAGTATAGAGAGCCTTCAGCAGTGTTGACCGACTTAGTTACAGTTAGCAACATCTTGTCAGAAGAGCATAATGATCTTTTGGGAATGTAGAGTTGGAGAATATCACTTTGATTTGGGCATTTCCCTGGGTATATGAACTTCCGTGTTGTAACAAGCTATGAGCAGGTTAAATAGTGCCTTAATTCCAGCCACTGAAGTTACTTTAGTGTGAAGCAGTGATGTGCCCTACAATAGTGATTTGCAGTAAATTTTGCAATTTTATTATAGCACTGGTTAAGTAATCAGAGTTGATTGGATTGCAAACTGATGAGAATAGGGGCTAGATATAGTAGAGGAGGGATGAGGAGAGATGAGGTAATGCATGATGGTGTTTCTTTACAGCCCGTTTTCTTTGGTGGTCAAATTTTAGGTTTTCATCAGTGACGTCCCCTTAGTAGTTTGGCATGGGTTACCATTTCTATCTCGGTATTAGTTTGGTATTGTTTGAGGATAGAAATTTTACATAAGTGTTAATGTCTGAATGCAAAGTACGTATTAGAAATTGTAGCTTTAAACATGTTAGTTAATTTTAATACTCAGTTTAAATAAAGTTTGGTGAATGAAAGCTCTTACTTTTGATGTACCTCTGGGATTAATATTAAAGTGCAGTCCAAGCTAAGAATATGATAACCAAGGCTTTAAGAAAAGTATTAATTTATTCCAAGACTTGAGGTAGGTGCTCTCATACAAAACTTCATCAGATCATGAAATATACAAATGACAAACCCTCTTAAATACAGATCTAAGCACCTAATTAACCAATTAAAACAATTCCAGTTGCAGACAATCAATGAATCAGTCTCCATGTTAGCAGAAGGGGTTTTAAAGGTACACTTTCATTCAATCCAAATCCTTTGTCAGCCTGTATATAATCCAGTGTAATTCCCCATTTTCTATTCCCCTGGGATTCATATTAAAAGTACGTAGTACCATAAACTTAAATGCGTGTCCTTCTTTCTGCTTAATATATTTATTCAGAGCAATGGTAGGCACATCCCTTCTTATATCTCCTAAATGCTCTAATACCCTGTCTTTTAACCTCCTGGCTGTCATTCCTACCTAAAAACTAGGTTATTTTTTACATGTAGCCAAATGAACCAGACCGGTACTGGTGCAGTCAGCATATAAGTTAAACTTAAACATTGCTCCTGTACCTAGATGTACAAAATAATTCTTCTTAGAAATATGTTGACAAGCATTTGGAGGAACGACAGGAAAATGTCCCTACCCTATCAGATATTATACTGATTTTCTTTTCTCTCACATAACTTAATTTCTTTTTCAAGGAGGGAGTGTTCTTATCCGCGGTGGTGGTGCTGCGGTAGCGTTGTCGCCTCACAGTAAGATGCTGTCTGGTTCGATTCTCAGCTAGAGCGTCTTCTGCGTGGAGACATGCGTGAATGGGCGTACCTTCGTTGAAGGTTGTGTGTCAGGGCTGGTAACTCGGCACGTAAAAATCAACTAACAATCATTAGCAGACCAGAGTTCCGCTGTGGCGACCCCCTAACCAGAAAAGCTGAAAGACACAATAACAACAAGGAGGGAGTGTTCTTAAAAGCAAAAGCCGGAGAAAGTCTGATGATACTCTTAATTTTGTCATCTGTCAATAAGGTAGGCCAGTTACGTTTGATAATATCACATACCATCCCAATATTATTGGAATATGTGAGTGTTAACCTCATCTTCACTTCTGACTCTTCACTGATATTTCTCTTTCCACCATTCTCAGAAAAGAATAGTTGCCCTACTGTATCTCTACATTCTCTGGCATATAATGCTACTTGCCGCACCACTTGCTCCTTGTAACCTCTTTCTTTGAACTCATTGCTTAACAAATTAAAAGCTTGGTCCATTGTGCATGTATCAGTGTGCAATCTGGAAACCCTTAAAAATTACCCCTTCATAGAATTCCTAAAAACATAACTAGGATGCATGCTAGACCGATGCAACTTGTTATTCTTCCAGCATTGTTTCTCATAGATCTGGGTATTAAAAGTACCATTAAATCTTTAGAAACTAACACATCTAAAAATTCTATACTGGAAGGAGAAGTTTTGATGCTAAACTTTAAAAAAATCAGTGCTATTATTTATATAATCTATAAAGGTATAGAACTCATGTATATCACCCTTCCATGAAATTATTAAAGTGCTCCAAGTTGTCCATATTCATTGTCTGATTTCTTTAGTTTTATTACTTTTTATTGAAGTTCCTTTTTTAGTTGTATATATATCAGTATAACTATATACATGTTTTGGATTAACCTGTTGGATAATAAAGCATGTGGCTAATATCATTAGATGCTGGACTATCATTCATTGGCCTTCAAAGTTTCATAGGTGTGTACTACGCTTATGACCACAAAGGCCTTTTAAACCCTAGCTGCGCATCCCAAATCTCTGACAAATTCTGGTACCTTTGATAAGTGTATGCTAGTGCCTGGGAAATGCAGCATTTACTAACAGGAGCCTAGGATATGAACCATTTATAAGCTGCCTGTGTCCATTAGAGGCATAGGTACCAAAACAGGTAGGAATTTCCTCTTCCCCATCTAATTGTCCAAATTACATTCAAATTGGTCTATGGAGGATCTCTGTTTCACATGAATGGAGAGCCTGTTCCAGAGAAGGGATAGTCTCTGGGATACATACCTGTCTCTCCAGCAGGTCCTGTTTATATCACACACAAGGTTAAAGTCTTTAGAATAGGTCATTCTGATGTTCTTTGTTTTGTGGATATGCAGGAGGTCCATCAGGGTCACATATGATAACACCTTTTATGCCAGGCATAGATCTCCCCTCAACAGCCAGTAAGAGACAGAACTCAGGGATAGGACTTTGAAGCAGTCTGCATAGGACATGTTATACCTTGTATTCTTTTAGAAAGGAACCTCTGTGGACATTCCATTTGTTGAATGTGCCGGGTTAGGTACTTCCCAAAGGGGACAATTGCACTCAATGATAGGTCTGGTGAATGCTGAGTACAGTGGAACAATGACCTCTTTGGACCTAGAAGCCACACCTTTTTTATAAGTTGCACAACGTAAAATGATTTTCTCACTAGTGAACATACATGATGGTCAAAAGCTAGATTACTGTCTACGTGTATTGCTGACTACTGGCTTGACTCTTGGAGTGTGTTGTCAATATGATGGGCCTCTACTGAAAATGGACATATATCCAGTTAGACTAGACCGGTCAACAATTGTAAATAAATAAATAAATAAATGATAGTTACCAGGGGTGGATAACTTACTAAAGGATACTGTTATGCATTCCTTGGTATTTAGTTTTAGTTTATGGCTGTGACACACGTTATTTGTCTGTGTCAGACCTTCCTAGAGAACACTAGTGTCATTGGAGGATTCTATGACTGCTCCTAATTTGCAATCATCTGTAGATTTAGTCAGACAGAGGCTCTTGATATTGGCCTTGACTTCAGGGAAGTAAATGCCAAAAACAAGTGATGGACTGATGGACTCCACTTGTGACTGGCCTCTTTGTAGAGGTGCACTCCTCAATTTCTTTCTTCCTTGGCCCTGACACCTAACTGGCTATCTATTGGGTGACATACAGGTTTATAACTAACCTTGTGTGGTTTTCAACAATGCCTGAGTTGGGTATTGTGTCAAATGCCTTACCCAAGTCAAGGCAGGCAGTGTGAACCATTTTGCCATCATCCATTGCTTTGGTGACTTTATCAAAGAAATCCACCAGGTTGAGATAACTATTTTCATGACTTTGCATATGTGACTAGTGAGACTTATGGATCTGTAGTTTCCAGGGTCTGCAGATGTCCTGATTTTGTGCAGAGGGATGACTGTTTCTGTTCTGCATTTGTGAGGTACAAAATCTGTTTGGAGACTACAGTTTAAAAGCAATTCCAGAGGCCTTGAAAGATCATGTTTTATGCCATTTAGAAGGCATCCCGGGATATTGTCTGCTCATTGATGCAGTGTTCTTGGCCATAGCTAGAGCAATGAGGACCTTTTCCCTAGTGATAGTGCTTTTGATAGTATTTCCCCAGGGGGAATGAGGGGGAGAGAGGGATAAATTTAGAGTTGAATTTGCCTGCCAGTATGTTTTCTAGATCTTCTGGCTCAGTATAGGTGGCTCCATTAACAATGATCTCTGCACACAATTGTGTATTGCCTTTGAGGTTGCAGACATAGCTAAATAATGCCTTGGGATTGTCCTTGACCTGTGAGGCCAAATTTACCTCAAATTATTATGAAAGACTAAAATATCTGAACTTCCACAGTGTCTCTTACAGATATCTAAGAGGAGATCTTATTCAGGTATATGGCATTTAGAGACAGCTACCTCTGAGAATGTTTGGGGTTATCAAAAAGTATTAGAGAATCATCAGATAACCTATGTAGAAGATTCTATAAGAATGAGAAGAGTACTAATTGGTTCTCTGACAGAGTAGCAGACTACGTAATTACAACAAAGGAAGTACTAGTTTAGATATTTTTAAGAACAGCCTGGCCACTTATTATGGGAACATGTTTTAGTATATTGGCAAGCTAGAAGGGCATTAATGCCTGTGCTTGAAATATATGTATGTATGTATGCAGACCACTTCAAGGCCCTATCCATGTATTCTGTCTCCTACAGTCTGTTGAGAGGAGATCTATGCCTGACATACTGGGCATTGTCAGACCCCACTCTGATGGACCTGCTGCTTATCAGCAAAACAAATAGCAACATAATTACCCATTTTAAAGACTTAAACCTTGCCTGTGACATAAACAAGACACAGGTATTTATACCAGAGACTACCCCGTCTCTGCAACAGGCTCCCCAACCATGTGAAGCAGAGTTTCTCCCTAACCCAATTCAAGTGTATGTTAGACAATTGGATGGGGAACAGGAAATTTGTCCCTGGCTTGTGACCTATGTATCTAATGGACACAGGCAGCCTGTAAATGGTTCATCTCACAAGTCCCTGCTTGTAAATGTTTCATCTCCCAAACCCCAGCTTACACTTATCAAGGGTACCAAAACTTGTCAGAGATTTGGGATGCATGGATAGGCTTAAAAAAGCCCTTGTGGTCATTAGCCAAGTAAACACCCATGAACCTATGAAACTATTGGTTAACCACTTATGTGAGCAACTGATCTATTGAACCTTTTCAACCATCATTTCAGGCAGAAGGGTGAGGATAATATAGACAAAGTTTAGCATAGGAAAAGAACCAACATATTTTTCCTGAAGTTATCAGAAAGTGAATTATCAAGAAAAAGACATGCTGATAAGGGGAAAACATGCATACATGTACTAGATATCCAGAGCTCCTCAGTGAAGTTTTTACCCTGAATCTGTGTGTATATGTGTGTCTATGTACTTGAAGCCACATTTGAATGTATCCCTAACTTTTCCTGAAACACTACTAGATTGAAGCACCATCGGTTGAATTCCTATTAGCTGAAATATCATACAGTCAAAAGCACCATGGCAAGTGGTATAAAATGCCATTGGTCTTCTGTACCCCAGTTACTTAAATACAATGACTTTGTGATCATGCAGCTGCAGAAAAAAGAAACCACATGCAGTGAACCACTACTGATGCACAAACAGGAACATCATAAGCAGTGATTGTGTACATGTAACAGTGATTTCCATGCGAGAAACCATCCAGATGAATTTTCTTTATATATTTCTTCTTCTCTGTCATGAAACCGAATGTATTTAATGCACTTTCAGACCAATGGCCATTGCAGTAAATGGGATTTCGACCGTTATGCTACATTGTTTTGGAATTTTATCCAAATGTGCATTCAACCAACTATCAGGAGCCTATACATACATGTATATATGTCCACATAGGAAAAATGCATGTTAGCTGTTTCCCTGTGCAGACCCAATATATGAATAAAACATGTCTGTAATTATCCTAGGCATCTTACCCCGAGATTAAGAAGCAGATGGACAAACAGGATCCTCTTGCACATCCTCTGTTACAGTGGTAAGTTTCAATGCATTACTTTCTGTTACTGTAGTAAGCTACAATTTGTTACTTACAGAAATTATGCCTAATCCATTTCCTTAATAAGTAATGTGACTTTTAATCCTGCATATGTACCACAGTATTTATTAAAACATATCATACGTTGTTAGATATATTAAATATTTCCCTTTAGCATGATAAGGAAATACAGTTGTTTGGTAAGGATCGGAGTGATTATCACTATAGATCTCCTCCAAATCACTTTTAGTGATCACTATGTCTGTCTAATTCTAAGTCTTAAGACAGATTTTAGATGTTCATGTTACATCCACGTTTACAGTTTGAGCGAATCCCTAACTGTAGACAGCTTTGCATAAGTTATGAATTCTGTAGATCTGACTAGATCTGACTAAAAATCTGTCAAGAACAAAGAATGGGTCCTTCTAGCATTTTACATATGTTTGTCATAAGAAATGGTAAGAGTTTCATCAAAAAAATATTAGTTTATTGTACATACACACACACACACACACACACACACACACACACACACACACACACACACACACGCATACACACACATGAATGTGCATATATAAGCTTCAGGTCCTCTCCAACCACTCCTGCAAGATGTAGCTCATCTGAACAGATTCTGGGTAATTGAAAATAATAAGTCTATCAGAAGCACTGTTGTTTTCAAGTTTTATGTTCTTTTTTCAGGCATTGAATGCATAATAGCATTGCTGTTGATGTTTGTTAATTTTTTATTTAAGGATCATTTCAAGTAACAGATCCCATATTGTAAAGCTGCCAGTACAGAGGGTAAGACATGTTTTAATCTTAATTGTTTGAAAACTGTCTGTAAGCTATTATTAAGAGAGATATGGAATCATAAATATTGTTGTTATGATTCAGTAAGGCATGACCATGTGTTTTGCATTCAGAAGTCTGTATCCCATTATCCAAGCAAGAGTCATTTGACAATATACTAAGTTTACTTGCAGCTGGCTCTGCGATGAACACAAACATGCTGATTTCTCATGTTGGAAAGTGATGCACAAACTGAGAAAATGTTATTTAAAACTCACACTACAAAGCTTCTTAAGATTTGTTCTGTATAAATGACTGATCTTATAGTGCTAAAACAGGAATGCAGGCAAGAGGGCTTGAGGCATGCACACAGTAGTAGTTTCCATGGTTACTGTTTTTTATTGTTTTTATCGTTTGTTTGAAGTAAAGTCTGAAGAATAAACTTTGGAAAATACTACTGTGTGCGTGCCTCAAGCCCTCTTGCCTGCACTCCTGTTTTTGCAGTTACCTGTTTTGGTATTCCAAGCTGATCTTGTAGTGCTGGCATTATAGTATAAGCTGGTGTTTATTTTGATGTAGTGATAACAATGTAAATGGCAGCACGAGATGTACAGGGAAAGTATAGGTTGATGTTTATATCATTGACAATTTGGAAAGTTGTACTACAATTCTTACTCCCCCACTATCCTCTCTCTGCCCAAACTCAGAACTCATGCTAAATCCTTGGGAGACCATTTACTACTAGAATATTGTATTTATGACAAGAATGGGGATGTCAGGTATATTTGTTTATGCAAATTTCTAGAAAGATCTTGTTTATTTTCATGCTGGTTTGCCAGTAAATAGTTAACTCTTTTAAGAGTGGAAAAGAACAAAAGGCCCCATTGGTTGTACAGAAAGTGGACATGAGATAGCAGAAACTGACTTAGAAGCAATGAAACTATCAGGCTAAACATTTGAGATTTTTCAATATTTCAGTAATGTGGGTACAGTCCTAAACCCTATTCCTATTCTTGCCATGCACTCGATTCAGGAATAGAACAAAATCTCAAATATGTTTAAAGCATTTATAAAGCTACCAGATTTTTCCTCACTAAAGCCTGTCATTAGCAAAGAAGTCCTGATTCCGGCACTGAAGTATAATCTTCCTCTGCTTTTTCAGTCAGAGGCAAATATAATCCAGCTCCAAAGTTCAGTTAAAATCTGTTGCTTTGTAGTCCATGCCTCAGCAAGAAAAATGATGTCTTACACTTGATAAGGCAAATTGGCTGTTATCAAGCATACAGTTTCATCTTTACTTATTTTTTCTCTAAATTGCTATACATTGATTTCTATTCCTTCTTTAAAGAGTGTCTTAGTTCTCCAATCCCTCACCTGAAGGCTTTGCTCAAGACTGACCAATTGATTGAACATGCCTTGATTATACCACAGCAGTGAGTTAATGTCAGTACACATATTCTTGTCCCATTATACTTCCAATGGAATGACATTCCTCCAATATATCATGTGTCTTGTCTACACTTAATGTCCGGCTTTGAGGTGTCACTGCTGTATTCATAATTGAAGAGAGGGCTGTGATGGCACCTACTTAAAGCTTTTCCAAGACTTTTACCGCAATGTTAGTTTTCCAGCACCTGTCTGTCTGTTTTGAATGGATTTTTCAGGCAAGTCACTAAGCTTTCCTTCTCTTTTTGGCCTCAACATGGTATAACCTGCACAATTTTACATGTCAGCTTATCATTAGATTGTATTAAACTCCTTCCCCTATTTATACGTGCTTCTGCTATTCCACATTATATCTAATGAATATTTTTTTTTCTATTTTATCATAGAGACATATATATTCCAAGGCTATGTAGTCATATGACCACTCATGTCTTGTCAGAACCCTCCTTCAGGCTGCACTTCCTTTCTACAAGAGGGTTTTTGTTTGTCTTTTCGGCTATTCCTGTTTAGGGGTCGCCACGGCGGAACTCCGGTCTGCTAATAACTGGCAGTAGATTTTTATGGTGCCGAGTTGCCAGCCCAACGCCCAACCTTCAGTGAAGGCACACACATTCACGCATGTCTTTTGGAGGCCACTCAACTGCAGGGAGGACATGCAGACTCCACACAGAAGGCACTCCAGCCGAGAATCAAACAGGAGAACCTTTTGCTGTGAGGTAACAACACTACCGCTGTACCACCGTGGCTTATCCTTTCTACAAGAGGGTCATACCAGTCAAACCCTGAGTAAATTTGTGGATTCCCTTCTATTCATGTAGGTCATGTTTAAAGGAAAATATTGAGGTTTCACTGCTTAACAGGGGAAGTTTATTCCAGAGATTGCAGAGGTGATGTTTTATAAACCTGACCCTTCATAATTTTATTTATCTTTTGGTAACTCTGTAGTTCTATTATTGGTAGAGATACTGGATCTGCAAAGAAACAGGAGGTCCAGGACAATTGGGATTCTTATGGCATTGTAGACAGAGATCTCCTCTCAAAAGCCTGTAAGTCACAATAAATGGATAGGGTTTAAGTCTCTCTTGTTCACTCAAGGACTTTAGACTTATGACCTTTTTTGTTAGGAACATTTGGAGTCATTCTGATTGTTTCATATCTTTAGTGAGATACATCTCACATGGAGATTTCTGTTTTCTAATGTTCCTATAGTTCTTGTTTTTTTAGTTTCCTCTTCTATCCTCACCAATTTTTAAACTCATTACAGTTTCTTCTGCCATGAGTGAATGGCAAAGTTAGCCCACTTGACCTCATAACCTCATTCATTTACTCCACCCCATTTTTTTGATTTTCTCTGTTTTGCATTGTTGCACAAAGTCAGGATACTCATTCCTCCTATTCAACAAGCTTTCTTTAATGACTGACTTTCTCACATCCAAGCAAAGCTCTCAATCTTGGATCTCAAAATGTGGAACACTACCAGTTATAATGTGGAACAAATGGACAGAATGTGAACACATAACAGCTTCCTTACAACTTCAGCTAAGAAGCTTACAGGATAGTTAAAATGTTTTACTTTATACTTATAAAAATTCTTTTAATGGGTTGATATGATTCAACAGTATTTACCATTAATATGAGTTAAAAAAATTCTTAGTACTGAATGTGGAACAGACTCGTTCAGTGTGGGACTGCAAGCAACATGTATTCTTTAAGAGTCAAAATTAGAAATGTTACTCATAATGAGGTACATATTTATTTGTTTATTCTTTGTTGACTGGGTTGGAGCCACTAGGCTAGTAGACTCTTTTCAGTGGAGACCCAAGGTGGTATTTATACTATTATAGGAAGTTTGGCCAGGGCAGCAGGGAACTTCACCTACTCATTATTGTTGCGAGTGAAACCCATTTTGGCGATGCACTTTCTGTTTCTGTTCCAGGTGCAGAGACAGCCCTGAGAAGCAGGGTGCCAGATGGAGAGAGAGGGAGATGAGTGGTGAAGGAAATGGATGAGAAAGCAAATATTGAGACCAGAGAAAGTGTCCAGGATTCTGAGAAAATATTTCAAAGAAATATGTTTGATGGAAATGAGTTAGCAAATGATGGATGTATAATTACAACTCTCCAGTTGCAGGATGATTTACTTAAAAAAATAGTGCAGAGTGAGACAGAAAATGAAGGAAATGTTTCCTGGGGAGGAAATACAAAAGAAGGATGCAGAGGCAATTCTGAAGATTAGTGTTGAGATGGAAAACAAAGTAAAAGAAGGCACAAGTGGAGTAGCAGAAGGAAATGAAATACAGAAGTTCAAAGTAAAAAAGACAAAGGAAATTAACAAGTATGAAGTGTGGAATAGGTTAATAGCTCATTTGGGTGTAAAAAACACGAGGTAAGACCATTTATTCTTACTGGCAAAGAGACATTTTGTGACATTATATATTTGAGACTGTTTTTCAATGGAAAATTTTCTTGGAGAATATGAAAAAAGAAAGACTGTAACCCATGGAATCTTTATGTGATAAAAGCATTTAACAAGGGAACAAAAAAGAAAATTCATGTACAGTTCCAAACAGAGGTAGAAAGAGAGACTTTGAAGGGACATTTGAAAACTTTATGTAATGAAGTACTGGACATTGCAAAAGTTTATGACAAAAGGGGTTTATGAACTGGTGGCTGGGATTGTAATATTGCATTAAAAATAGAACGAGAAAAAATTATACATATACCAAGAATGATGAAAGTGGAAGGGAATAGGGGTGTCTTTTTTTGTGTGTGAAAAGAAGGACCTTTGATAAGTAACTGCGACAAAAGAAAATGTTATATTTGTGGGGAAGTTGGACATGATGCAAAAAAATGTGAATTGAACTGTAACAAAATTGGACAATTATGGATCAGCTTTGGGAGGGAAATTGACTAGGTTTAAAATGGCCTGCTAAGAAACCTACCATAGCAATTACCTATGACCTTATGAAACCATTAATCTAAGGAAAAGGAAAAATTTAATTTTAGAGAGCTTTCTGTAAATGTGAATAGTATTAAGAATATGCTAGGAAGAACAGAAATTGTGGTGTGGTGTGATACGTGTGATGTAAATGCAATTATATTAAAAACAAGAATATTTATAACAAATGAAGAAATATTACAAACAGAGAACTTGTGGTGAGGAAAGAATCTGGAATTTGGGGAATGAGAAATGTTATGGAATAACTGTATTCTGTAGAAATATACATATTATACACTTATGCTAATTGTAAAGAAAGGAAAGCTTATTTCATCAGAATTTAGACTATGCAGGGATAAATATGAATATTATAATAACAGGAGACTTTAATTGTGATTTAAGAGGCAAGCGTAAAAAGAAAATAAATGATATAAGAAAATGTTAGAAGTTATAATAGACAAAAATGCATGGAATTACAAAAGGGGTATATATAGAACTGAAATAGATTTTTTATAGTATCAGAAGGCTTAGTTATTGATGAAGGAGCGGTACATAAAACATGATTTTCGGATAATCTTGCAATATGGCTAGAGATAAAGGAAAACAAGGAATATATAAAAGTAGGCAAAGGAATAAAAAGGATGAATGAGAGAGCATGGACTGAAGAAGGAAATAGATTGGTAATGCAGTTATGGAAAGATCATATTAATGGAATGAAGAAGGAAATAGATTGGTAATACATTTTATGGAAAGATCATATTATTTTGAGAATATTTTATAAAAATTGGTTTAAATGGTGGAGGATACTTAAGGAAAATATAAAAAAAATGTTTTTACAGCGGTAATATGATGTCAGAAAAGTTGAGAAAGAAAAATATAAAAGAACGTGTAATGATGCATTGGAAGATTTAGAACATGATGATAGAAAGTACTTTGAAAAAGAAAAAGAATTATATGAAAGATATCAAGGAAAAAATACAATAATTGTTATATAAGCAAATATATTTTTACAAGAAAAAAGAGAAGTATAGAGTTACTGAAGTAGATTAGTAAAGGAAGATGTTAGCATAATATGAAAAATAAAAAAGTAAAAGAAGAAATAGAAAGAACATGGTGAAAGATTATGACTAGTCTAGTACAATATGTAAAAAAGGCTTAAATTAAAAAGAAGGTAGTGAAAAAACATGGAAAGTAAAAAAAAGTTAACATAAAAGGAGAAAAAGAGTTGGAAAAGGAGATTTCTTTAAATGAGCAAATTGGAAGTTAAGCCAAGAGGTATTTATGAAAAGTGGGGTAAGACAGGGATGTTCAGTGAGTTGTATACTCCTTGCATTAGTTACAAATGTGATAGTATGTGAAGTAAATTACAAAAAAGGAGGTTTAGGGTATATAACACCTGAAGGATAAGTCATAATTTGCAGACATTTGTGTCTAGAGGTGATATGGATGGCATTAAAAATAGAGAAAAGTAAAGGTTTAGGTTATGTAGTAAAGATTGGGGGTATATATTTTACAATGAATGAAATTTCTGTATTAGGTATACTATTTGGGAAAAAAGTTGTTAGTAGAATTCAATGGAAAAAAAACAACAGAAGAAATAAAACAAACCTCTCTTTCTGGAGAACATGTAAGCTATCATTCAGAAAAAAAGGCTTATTTGATTAATCTAGTACTGATGGGGAAAATGACATACTAAGCAAGTGTATTTATGTTGCCAACAATATCTGAAGAGGAATTATTGCAGATAATATGAAAAATAAAAAAGTAAAAGAAAAAATAGAAAGAACACAGTGAAAGATTATGACTAGTCTAGTACAATATATAAAAAATGCTTAAAGTAAAAAGAAGGTAGTGGAAAAAAATGGAAAGTAAAAAAAGTTAACATAAAAGGAGGAAAAGACTTGGAAAAGGAGATTTCTTTAAATGAGCTAAAGTACAAAACTTTTCTGACATCATATTACTGTTGTAAAAACATTTTTTTATATTTTTCTTTAAATATCCTCACCATTCAGACCAATTTTTATAAAATATTCTCAAAGCAATATGATCTTTCCATAACCCAATAAAAATGGAGTTTCTTATGTAAATAAAGAAGAAGGAGGTTTAGGGTTAATAACCCAGTGGTATATGCTGCTTCATTAAATTTGTACAAAATGTTAAAGTGGACAAATGAAAAAAGATGAAAGATTAGTAGTAAAGTTGTACAAATATAACCTGATAAATTTTGGGGTATGGAAAAAAAGAATAAAAAAGACAATTAGTGTATAAATGAAGAAATAAAATATTACTAAAAAAGATGTTTGTTGAAAATAAAACTTGATGATATAGAAAAAGATAGAAAAGTAGGGTGTAAGAATATAGTGATCAAACATTACTACGTAAAACCGTGGGAAAATCTAACAGATGAAAAAAATGAAAGCTATAAAAATAAGAAGCAAATTGTGTAATCAGAACGTAGAATGTTGGGATTTTTTGTGGAGGCTGGCATATAGATGAACTGCCATTAAAAGGAAATATGCCATATAAAAAGAAGTGTGATAGAATATGTTTTTATTTTCAAGAAGAAGAAGCTATGGAAAATGTGTTTTTGAAATGTAAAATAGTAAAAAGTCATGGGAGAAAGCTTTGTAAAGAAGACTTTTTTGAAGATATAAAAAGTTGATAAAATAAACATGTATATGATTAAATATGGATATTATAAAAATAGAAGTAAGAATATGTTAAAAGAATAGACAAAAAGTTATTTTATGTTATAGGGGTCATATGAAATGAAAGAATGAATTCAGTTATGTTTAACGTTAAATGGTGGTTATGGAAAAAGGAGTGGGGGGTAATAGGAATGAAAATTGAGTATGATTTTAAAGGAAATTATGAATATGTGTAAATAGATTTGTATATCTATATATGTGCACATTTGTAAATATTTGTACATATTTTGTAAGTAAGAGGGTTTTTTTGTATATAAATAAAGAGCCCCTGCTCTTTCTGATAGGTGCTGTGGAATCTTTTACATCCACCTGCGCTACAACCAACTAAAGTAGATGGGCCTTCAGCTTAATGTCGCATCAGAGGTATGAATGCGAGTCATACCTTTCAACTGTTTAGATTCTTGCAGAATATGCAGACTTTTGCCTCATTTGTATATATATTTTTGGTCTGTTCCTCATAAAATGTATGGCTTCATGGCAAAGCATTGAGGACTGCAGTTACTTTATAATGGCAGACATTTGCATTTCAGTCTCTATATCCTTTAGAAAAGTTTGTTAGAAGAATATTTAAAATCTGTCCCTGATTTTAGGCCTTTGTCCCCCAATTATTTGTAGTTTTGTCCAGAATTCTTGCCCTAAGAGCTTGAAAGGTATGCATGCAGGCTGAAGTGTGTACTTTTGGTCTGATTATTGCACCATTCACTATACTTTCCTGTTTAGTTTTATAAATCATCAGACCTTATCTGTTTTCTTCTTCATTTTTACAGGATATCTTGATCTCTTTTCTATTTTCCTCTTCAGTTTCATATGCTGTCATGGTTCCAATGTTACATTATGCACCCAAAACACATCGTCAGCTCTCCTGGAAAGTGAATAAATATTTCCTTTTGTGCATATTTTCATCCTTCCATCCTGCTAATGATCACTGAATAAAATAACCTTTCTGTGAACCTCAATGCCATATTCGTATCTCTGTCTTTATGGCTTGCAGAAATACTTGCAGTATTCAGGCTGAGATCTCATCTTGTTGTGTAGAACAGTATGACAACTCACCAATCCCTAAACTGAAGCTGATAATAATACAGCATAACATTTATTTATTTATTTATTATTTTTATTTTTTATGTGTTGTCTGTTAAATTCTTATTGGTCATAATTCATTTTCATTGGCAGCCCAGGAAGAAAGCTCCACAGATATACAAATTGCAAACAGTTTCTAGATTAAATAACAATAATATACAGGTAACGATATAACTGAAACAAGGTAAGCACATTATTCCAGATAAGAACAGAGCTGAACATCTTGCTACAAAGTAATGATGTCGGTGTAATAAACATTCAGAGTGAAAAGATATGTTATAAAAGAGAGAGCACAGAAAAACATACAACAAATACACCAGTAGAATTATGACAGTGGTAAGGAAAGGCAAAATGAAATTCTAGCTAGCAAAAGAGGATCATCTAGGCAACATTTGTAGATCCAGTTGAAAAAGAAAAAAGTGAGTAGAAATTGTTTTCTGGAAAGGGATATTCAGAAGAATGTATGCAGAGTGCAGAGAAGATGATTCCGGAGTTTGCAGACTCGAGCTGTAAACATGGCATCACCAAACTGGTTCGGGGATGCTGACCATTATAAATGAGTAAAGTGGTATACTGGAGATAATGAGATATGATATGCCACTCAGCCAGATAGCTGACGGAGGGAAATTTATGATGGAATAAAATGGAGTGAACTGGTCTTCAAATGAGCATGTCTCAGTTGTTGGTGGAATTCAAGCCAGCGCAAAGATTTAAAAATAAAAAAAATCAAATCATTGAGCTCCAAAAGTATATTCAGCAGCAGCTTTGTTTTTTCTGATAAAAGCTTGTTAAAATGAAAGGTGGGAAGAGTGAACGTTAGGAAGAAATGTAAACAAATTAGTAAGAACACAATAGGCTCAACAGAGACTAGGAAAGGAAACTCTAACTCCATCAGTCATTAACTGCTTTCTTCTGTACAGCAGAGCAAGAATTTGATTAGTTTTCCAAATAAATATTCTCATGTTTACATCAGACTTCAAATGATGATGAAAAGTAACTCCAAAACAGCCAGCACTAAAAAGAAGACATCTTGAAGTACACACTATGAGCTTATCTGAGTATATGTTATCATTTATGCAGTTTAATGGAGAATCACTGAAATTCAGAGTTAGCTACTCTGCAGTTGAAAGGCACTGATGAAAGATAGGGTGACATGCTGCTTCAAATACTTCATTTCTTTAGCCAGCCTGATTGAGGCAATGTAGGAAATTGTCTCATGCTGACTGACAATCACCTATTATGCAACACAGTGCAGTGTGTGAGATGTATCTATTTAATGTCATTGGAGACAAAAATGTCATGCAGTCATAACACTGACATTAGGCTTATCAACAACGTACTACATCCAACATAACCCACACATAATCCCTCATGCTCAGGTTTTTAAAATGAACTTGCCTAAACCTCAAAGATCTCCAAGACATAACACAGGTATAAAGTACCTTCAGCAACACTCTAGACCTACACAACCCACTACCACTCATATGCCAAGGAGCACCAAAGTCACAGATGCTGAGACCATAAGGCAGGCATCTACCCAACCCAAATATCCTAGTCATTGGTGACTCTATTGTAAGGCATAAAGATGTACATTTTACCAGGCTGAGCAAGGAAAATGTGATGGTTGCTTGCTTTTCTGTTGCCATAATCCTCCAGATTGTTCATGCATTCAAGTCTTTGAATAACAGGTACAGGTATGGCAGTGTCTTGAGACATACCTCATTGGATTGTATGAAGAGAGATGTGACAGAGCTTTCAAATTATGTGTCCCAAGCTGGTCTGAACCTAAAATTGAACAACTTTCTGCTTTATCCAAGAGTGATGCCACAGTGTAAGCACAAAATAATTGACTTTAATAATTGGCTTAGTTTTGGTATCATTCCAAGGGGGTCCAGTATTTGTCCTGGGAGGATATGTTCAACAAGCCTCACTGCTTTTACAGGGATGGCCCGCACTTTCCCCTTGTAGGTTTTTTCTATTGGAAAACACCTTCTCCACTCCTATACTACCTGTTTTTATGCAATGCAAGCCAAGTAACCTACTAACATTCCAAATGCACAAAATAAAATACTAAGGTGTTGCTGATCAATGCTAGGAGCCAAAACAAGAAACTCCACTCCTTACAAGCTCTCCACACGCTGGCAGATGTATACATTTCTATAGTGTCTTAGACGTTAATTAAAGTGGTAGAGTGCTGGGCTATAGTGCCTTTTACACATTTTGTCCAGGCATTGCAGAGAGGCGAAAAAGGTGGAGGAGTCTCAATCTTCAACCATGAAAGACTCACACCAAAAGTAGTAAAGCAGTTTAATGCACTAGAGCTTCTTCATGTCCAAATCACTATCAGGTCCTCCTTTACCACATATTAGCTAGCTATAACCAATAGATAACTGCAATAAGAGTCATTAATGCAGACGTAAATCTGGATGTATCAGACTATAAATGATTGTTCTGCTCTCATTCTTTTTCTTTTCCATACAGTAATTCTATTTAATTATTGCAGACTAAAATTAATATATTCTCATTCAAATGCAATTCCAGTCACTTCCTTATGTGCAATATCACCCAATCTCACCTCTGTGTACAGTGTACCCTTCTTCTCATGTGTTAATCATCTAGAAGTCAGTGTTGTCCAGTGTATATAAATAGTGCACAAGCATGTGCATCAGCTACCTAGATACTTACTTTTGTACTATAGTTATTGTTTATTCTTTAATACCTATCATGTCTGTCCTTTTGTGTTTGTTTGTTTTTTCCTGTAAAACAGATGACACTCAAGATTTCATTTAGATAGCACTTGTCTTTCCTAAAAAAAAATAAAGTTTCTTTGAATCTTGAATCTCTGTGGAACCCCATCTATGACTCAAGAAAGCCACAACACATATGTAGAAGAGTCTGAGTCTTTTAAGTATTAATCCCAGTATTATCTTCCCAGTATTATCTTTTTGTGATTTTAACTACCCATCTATAGACTAGGTAAGGTATGCCACCACTAATGCACAAGCACACAGATTCCTGGACTTTGTCGGTATAAATGCTCTGGAACAGTTTTAGTCAGACTACTCACTAGAGGAACAACATTGTAGACCAATATGGGTGCATCTTGCACCATTTCTTGTGTATCATCATCCCTTGTTAGGTCTGAACATGAAGCCATCACATTTTGAAACGAGAGCTTCCCCCCACCCATGGTACAGTTGTAAACATTTCTAAGACAAGCTATCTACTCTTAAGCAATACTTTGACAAACCTCACATCCCCTCCAAACCCTAAAAATGTTGCTGTTCATGTAAAATTGTACACCGTAGTACTATACTGACATGTAAACAACTGCACAGAAACATCTGCCCCCTGAAGAAACAAGTTCAGAGCAAACCCCCAAAACAAGTGCCTGTTATGGAACTATAACTTCAACAAATTATGCAATAAAAAGAAGAAAATACTGGCAAAAGTAAGAAGACTAATTCCCAAAATAATAAAGCTCTCGTCATTGAATTAAGCTAACAACTCAGGTGCCTAGTTACAGCCACCAAAATCATACAAGCTAAAGATAATCACAAGGCCAGTTTTAGTTATGTTTGAAATCTCAAGAGCAGAATTCAGCAATGCTCTGAGCTGATTGTGAATGATGCTGCCTTCACTGATGCTGAAGCTGCAGTCAGCCTACTAGATGATAAATTAAGCTCAAACTTTACAACTCTCCCCTCAGTCTGTCCCACAAGAAATATCTGAAACTGACACCCCCTCCAGCTATCAGACATGACTGTGTCCTAAAAGCACTTTCTAAAGCTAAACATACTGCACTGATAGTCTGTGACAGTATCCATGGATGGCTCCTGAATAGCATGAAACATGATTTAGCTAAGCCCCTAACATTTGTTGGCAAAGACCTTCTCCACTGCTATAGTGCCTTTTTTAGGCAATGCAAACCAAGTATCCTACTGACAACACTGTTCAACCTCAACCTTTATACAGGCTTTGTGCCAAGTTAGTAGAGAACAGCAACATCATTCCACTGTACAAAGGAAGACCCTTCATTGATGTGGGTAATTACAGAACCCATAAGTCTGACCAGCCTCGTATGTAAATCAATGGAAAGGATTAGCATAGAGTTAATCAGTAAGGATATGGGAACCTCTGAAGACTGGAATCTCAGTTCAGATTCATCAAAGGCAGGTCATGCTTACTCAACCTAGTAGACTTCTTTGAAACAGTTACTAAGGCAATAGATAAAGGTAAAACAGTGCACACCATCTAACTCAACCTGGCCAGACATATGACAGTCCCACAGTCCAGCATAGTAAAAAAGTTAAGCAAACTAGGAATAAAACCCTACATTACAGACCATATCACCAAGTCGTTCACATGTGGAAAGCAAGAGACTGAAATATATGAAGCTACCTCCACAAAAGGACCAGCCACCAGTGGAGTCCTCCAGGGCATGGTGTGTGACACTCCTGCTAGACATCTACTTCACTGAAGTTATAGCCAGTATTAAAGAACTCTGGCCGACTAAGTTTGTGGATGACTGTAAGTTGGATTCTGGTATAGTATCCCCAGAAGACCTAATTATCCTGCTGGGAGGACTGTCGCATGACAGAATCGTGAACTAAAGCTAAATGCCAAAAAAATGCATTACCATATCCTTTGGTAAGTCAGTACATCCAGGAACACCCACATTGAAAATACACCCTTAACAGTTGTCCCAACAGTTTAGCATTTGGGAACTCATGTGAACAGCAACCTAACACTCAACCAGCATGTGTACACTGTGGTGAAGAAGGCCTTCTAAACTGCACAGCTTATTAACAAGGGAATTGTTTCTAGGTCCAGAAACACCATTATCTACCCGTTTAGCCTTCATAAGGACAATCACTGAGTATAATGGCCCCCCTTTTGCATGCATCTGTCCAGATTTATGTAATAGCTGTAATGCCAACAGAGGTACTTTTTAAAAAGGATAGTTGGCTTAAACAATTTACCATACATAGATCTTCTCAAAAGCCTATCACTATACTCAGTCTCTTATAAAGTGCTAAGAGGTAACCTGTGTCCTACTTACAACACATTTTCTGACCCAACCCTGGTAAACCTACAGCACATCAGCAAATCAAAATACACTAGAAATACTCAGTTAAGGGATCTACACCTCCTCTGCAAAATCATCAAAATGGTGTGGGGAGATGGGTATATCTTGCAGATTATACAAGCGGTCTAGAACACATTTCCTATCCACAAAAAAACAGGTTTTGTCCCTATCTTTATTCAAGTGTAACCTGGATCTATGGATGAGAAATAGGAGAGTTACCTCAGGGCTGCCCCCTATGCTACTAATGGACAGAGGCAGCTACTAAATGATATATATTATGCTTGGAGCCTTACAAATACCTATGATATCATCCTCATTATTATCACTTTGTGTAGTATTAATCAGTCCATGAAGGAGTAAACATACAGGCTGAGAAATTTTGACTAAGCTCACAAGGACCGATAGCCTAGTACTAAACTGTGAACATATGAACATATGAAATGAGAGCAGATATGAACAGAGAAGTGAGCAACATCATAGGTTCATAGGTATTCTCTGGGCTATTGCTCTGTGAACATCTTATGAACCTTAGCCTTGAATTTCCATGGTAATCATTAGCCCTTATATTTTGCAATATTAATCTCCAAAGATGGACCACAAAAGTATATGCTGGGTACTTACATATTTCCCCTATCCATGAGGGTCTTTGGTTTCTAAACCAGATGTGAATTTTCTGTTATCTGGTCTCCTAGGAAAATTGTGTTTGGCTTGATATATAGGTATTCCATACTGTTCAGATAGGTGGTATGGACCACAGAGGACATAGAGGGATCCTGTGTTTAACTATGATGTGATCATAGGATCATAGAAAGTTACTAGGCTATTGGCCCTGAGGCCCTTACAAGCCTAGCCAAGAATTTAGCCCATTTTCCGACAACTCAGCATCCGATACCCCTGTCTAGCAGGCACACAGGTGGAATCCCAGTGGTGTATTTTCTTTTCCCCATTCAGTTATCCAGGCTGGGCATAAAAAGGATTAATGAGGTATTCTGCTTGATGTGGAGTGGGAGTCTATTGTGCAGAAGGGGGAGTCTCTGGGACACAAATCTGTTCCAAAAACAGTCCTATTATTGTTACAGCCAAGGTTAAGGTCACACGTGTAGGTTACTCGAGTGGAGCCTGACTTGCGTATATGCAGCAGTCCCATCGAGGTGAGGTCTGAGATTGCTTTGTATGCCAGACAGAAGTCATCTCTGAGGAGTCTGTAGGAGACATGAGCAGAGGGACAGGGTCATTAGCCTAGCTGTGTAGGGTAGATGTTTGAGGCCCTGGATTCTCCTGGTGAGGAATCTCTGTGGTCTCACCAGCTGCTGCATGTGCTTTGTGAGGTATATGCCAAAAGGGGCATTGTATTCAATAGTGGATCTTACAAGGGATGAATACAGGGATGTCATGACCACCTTGTCCCTGGAAGAGATACCCTTACTAATGAGTTGAGCCATGTAAATGGCTTTCCGTACAGTGGTGGAAATATGGTGGTCAAAAGTCAGTTTGCTATCAACCTGGGTGCCCAATTCCCTCATGACTGATTGCTTGCTTAAGACCTTGTTATTGATGTGATAATTTGTGGGGACGTCACTAAGGGGATGATGATGCATTTTTTGACATTCAGTTTGAGGCTATGTTTCTGGCACCAGTCAATTGCTTGGGTGAGACCCTGTTGGAAGATATCCACATCACTAGAGGAAATGATGACAGCACCAAGCTTGCAGTGATCTGCAAACTTGGTCAGCCATAGCCCACTATTTTTGGCCTTCTCCTCAGAAAAGTATATTCCAAACAACAAAGGCCCCAAGACTGATCTCTGGGGTACACTGCTCATTTCAGGTCGACTGCTTGAGGTGGGTTTCCCTATTTTGACTAGGTGGGTTCTGTCAGTGAGACAGTGGTAAAGGTTTTGTGTTTAGTAAGTTGGATGCGGAGGAATTCCAGGTTATTATCTTATCTAATGATTCTCGAAATGAGATTTTTTTTCTTTTAGGAATATACAGATACTGCCAACTTTAGTGGCAACTTCTGTTGCTGCAGGCCTGTATGAGTAATAGTCTTTGAGGCCTTATTCTGATGATGTGTTTTCACTGGTCTTGAATCTGGTCTCTGTGACACGTGTCTAAATTGTGCAGGTAAGAATTGCTTGTAGGGTGTAGAGTTTTTTTGTTAAGGCTCCTATCAATGAACAGCAATATTTTAATGTTGTCCTGAATCTCTTTACTTATGTTGGGAATTCTAGAAGACTGACATTGCCTAAAAAGGCACAATGGGGCTGGATAGGATTTTAGTCAATTTACAAAAACCTTGGGGGAAGAGATGCAGGCCACCCATGGCAAAGCAGTTTGAGCTGTCTGCCATCTGCTCCCAAGCCGAGATATATATTTATGTATATATGTATATATATATACATATATATATATATATATATATATATATATATATATATATATATACATATATATATATATATGCATATATATATATATATATATATATATATATATATATATATATATATATATATATATATATATACATATATATCTATATATATATATATATATATACACACACACACACATACATACATATAGCCAATTGTTGAAGTGAGTCATCTTTTTACATTGTGACATCATTCTTGGTGATGGTGGAATACTGTTCAAGGAAAAGTTCATACCAGCTTCAGACACATATTCTGAGAATGCCATCATGTCTGTCAGGGTCTATATCAGTATATCAAATGCTGAAAATGCCGAATGCAATTTAATCGAACTGAAATGTTCAAAATCTCAGACGAGCGAACTCACGGAACATTGATTTCTTTCCCATGGAAAAAAATCGGTGTTCTGTGCAAAAAAAAATTTTTTTCAATACTTTAAACACTGACAGAAGTGGGAGGCCTTGCCACCCACACCCCCCAACGTGGGGGACTGTGCCCCCCACCCCCTACTTAAATATACCAACTCCGAGAACGCACCACAGTGGAGGAAATAGCAAACTCCGATAACAGCCCACTGATTTCTTTCCCTTGGAAAGAAGTCAATGTTTCATTAGTTTGCTCTTCTGAGATTTCGAACATTTCAGTTGGATTAAATTAAATTTTGCATTTTCAACATTCAAAATGCTGATAGGAACCCATCTGTCATCACATAGTCCAGGGAGGTAAGTCTCAGATCAATTGCACTCACATGTGCAATTACTGTTTTCTATGTGGAGTTGTAGTTCAGACACATGAGTACATGATGATATGGTGAATCCTGACACTTTCTAGTCAACTGATTTTGACCCTGTCTTTAGCCATTCAGATGAGTGGTGCATATGGGTGTTTCACTATGGAGTTACCTGCGGCAAAGATATTGGTTTGTGTAGTGGTTTGCCTTACGGGCTTCTGGACTGAGTCTTTGTGATTCACAGATGCATTTTTCTTGTTGCGTACTGCCTATGATTTGTGTTTGTAAGACTGTTGAGAGTGTTTGTTTCTTGAGATACATTTTGGAGCCTTCTGTGGTTTAGGTAAGCTACATCTAAGAGCCTTAGCATGTGTAGGTCTATGTGTTTGGTCTGTGATATTTGAGATTGGCTTAGTGTGGTGTTGTGTGGTGCTGACAGCTTTATTATTGGGAGTGGCTTTGTGTGAGAGCTTTGCTTCCAGTAACGTTATATAACTACATTTCTCAAACTGTGGCATATTGTCACAGACCATCTATGCCTTACTTATTTTGAAAAGACCTTAAAATTGTAGATTCTGTTGACATCCCAGCTTATATATTTAAGGTAAAACTCCACTGAATGAAACTGAAGATAAGGATTGCTGAGGGAGCTTTACATCAAATTCTACTCTAAAGTGTGAGAAGGTTTTCTGAAGTCCACTGAGATATCCCCTGTGTCTGAAGTTAACACCAACTTAGTTATGTCATATTGACAAGAAACCATAGATGATTGCAGGGTTATGTACAATTAGCAAAGCGTATAGCTGGCCTGAAATAAATAAATGCAGCATAAAAGGTAAAAGCCTAGTAAGCAGCAATTTCACTAGCACTTTTTAATCACAGCTAATAAGAGATATAGGCTGATAATATTTCATGCAGGTCTTTCCCATCATTTGTAAAAAAAAAAATAGAATGTGGCAAAGGCTTCACTTACCTTCTCCATAATTTTAGACTTATCATATGTTTTCTAATTGGTTGACAAAAGGAGTTGAAAATATCTTTCATTGTACAGCTTTTAAAAACTCCCATGTAGTCCATCAGGATCTCTGGGTTTATTAAATCCAAGGAAAGAAGAAATGGATTTCGTAATTACTGCTATTTGAGATAACACTAGTCTCAGTTTTTTTTAACCAGTGGCCGATGTTCTCTTAGCCATTCATCCTCAGGTCACTGGTTGGTTGGTATCATCCTTGCCTATTTTCTTATTAGAATTATAAGGCATGGCATACCTATCACTGAAAGTGATCTTTATAAGAAGTGGTTCAGTAACTCTCCCCAGGATTCAGAAACAAGCACATGAACTGAATTATATTGCAATTTACAGACATATTAACCACAATAAGGAAATACCTCATTATTGGTTAATTTGCGTTTTTCTAAATTGACGTTAACTACTGCAAATGTAGATCAGCACTTTCCTTTGGTGGTTAACACTGAAGGCCTATGCATCACACTGGCACAGGCACTCCCCTCATTCACTCACACACACATACACACGCACACACACACACACACACACACACACACACGCACACACACATGGACATTCTCACCACATATCCCATACTGGTCCCTGTATTGTCAGAATGTCCCCAATGTTTCCTTTTTTCTTTCCCTTGTAAATCACAGATGATTACAATCAGACATTAATGACAGACAGAGTTTCACACTTAATACCCTTCAGTAAATGGCTGTTAGTGCAAAAGCTGTTATACAAGTGATATTCTGAGTTTATAGAAGGAATGATTACAGTATGGCCCTGACAGTATGCCTTTGTCCCACCATTATTTTTGGCTTTATCTAGCTTTCTTGTGCTACAAGGTTAAGAGGTATGCGCATATACCCCCCCCCTGTACCTCTTCCTCATGAGTCATGTACTGCTGCTTGCCTTGTATAATGCATGTGATCCCCACTGTATGATACCTCCATACACTAATTTATCAGTTGGTGTAGTATGTTGGTACTGTTCTTTCCTGTGATAAGGGTGTGTTTGAAGCCTTTTTCCCCCTTTTTTTGTACTTTTTTCAGTTTTTGATATGATTTCATGCTATCCCTGGCATCTCGTGGTGGTGCAGAGGACATGTCCTCTGTTGGAGGGGTGCAGGGTTTAAATCCTTTTTAGTACCTTTAAGGTACACGTTTGCAGCGCATTCCTGATGTCTAGTGGGACCCCTATGAGCCACATCGTCTTTCTTTTCTTTTTTTTTTTTGTAAGTGCCCTTATGGCACACTCTTTAAGATTTATCCCTGGTGTCTAGGGCTTCCCCAACTCACATCTTTATTAAGTGCCCTTAAGGCACAATCTAAGCATTATCTTTCGTGTTTAATGTTTTCCCCACTGATCCCAGGAACTATCGACCTATTAGTCTTACGAGCCTGGTCTGCAAGGCCATGGAACGTATCATCATGGAACTCATAAACAAAGACATTGGTAACCTCCAAACTCTGGATCCCACCCAGTTCGGGTTTGTGAAATGCAGATCATGCCTCCTGCACCTGATTGACTTCTTTGAGGCAGTCACCAAAGCCACAGAGGAGGGTAAGGTGGTTCCCACAGCCTATCTTGACCTCGCCAAAGCTTTCAACACCATCCCCCATTCTGGAATTATAGCTAAACTCACTAAACTAGGTATAAATCCCTATGTCACAAGATGGGTTGCCAACTGGCTCACTAACAGAACCCACACTGTAAAAGTTGCAGACTCCAAATCTGACCTCAAAGCAGTGACAAGTGGAGTACCACAGGGTTCCATCCTGGGACCTCTCCTTTTTGGTATCTACTTCTCTGAAGTACAGGCTAACACAAAAGGCCTCTGGCTAACGAAGTTCGCAGATGACTGCAAACTAGGAGCCATAGTCAAGTCCTCAAATGATGTTGGCATGCTACAGAAGGGCCTCGCTGAGACAGATGCCTGGTGTCAGAGCCATGGCCTCAAGCTCAATGCCAAAAAGTGCAGTGTCATCCCCTTTGGTAAAAACTCTGTACCCATGAACTAACACATAGGCAGCAATCTACTTAACATCAAATGTGTGATAAGAGACCTTGGGACTCAGGTGGACAGTAGTCTCTCCTTTGATAGTCACACCACCACAGTAGTCAGGAAGTCCTTCTACGTGGCACACCTCATCATAAAAGGGTTCTCATCCAGGAAAAAAGAGGTCATTGTTCCCCTTTTGGAATGTACCTCACAAGACATCTGCAGCAGCTGGAAAGGCCAAAGAAGTACCTCACAAAGAGGATTACTAGCCTCAAGCAAATGCCCTACACTGATCTTCTCAAAAAACACCAGCTTTACCCTGTAGCATATCGCCTACTCCGAGGTGATCTCTGCCTAACATATAAAGCTATGTCAAACCCAGAGCTGTTGGACATGCTACACCTAAAGAAATCCCAATCCATCTGAGCTACATGCTCTAGGGACCTAAACCTTGTCACCACAATAAACAGGACATGCTGGAGGGATAGATTCCTGTCCCAGGGACTTCCCATACTCTGGAACAGGCTACCCATTAGCACTCTTCAAAATAAATCTTGATGAGTGGATGGGAAATAGGAAATACACCCCAGGGATCACTTCTGTGTCTCTGCTCAACAGTGGCACAGGAAAATAAATTTCTTGGATGACGTAAGCCAGGGAACCTTGTTGGCTAGGCTTACGTAGGCCCTTGGGCCGATAGCCTAGTACCTACCTATGAACCTACAAACCTACGAACCCTGACCTATGTCTTAAGTGCCCTTAAGGCAGAATGTAAGAGGCATTATCCCTGCTGTCTAGAGTTTTCTCACTGACCTACATCTCTGTTAAATGCCCTTAAGGCATGATGTAAATGTTAACCCTTGTGTTTAGGTCTTGTGTTTCTCCCAACAAAGATGCAGGAGTTGCTCGTTAGTGTAGGGGTGTGTACAGGTATAACAGCCCCCACCCTCATGTACCCATTCACCTAGTCATTCCATTCCCACACATAAATTCTTTCCAGCTGAATGGACTACACACACACACACACACACACACACACACACACACACACACACACACACACACACACACACACACTTACCTCTTCCATAATGGGTTATCATTAATGTAAGTGGCTGTGTTATTTTACACAACCAAGTAATTCTCTGACTCACTCAGCTGCATAAGTGCCTTACAACAAGCAGTCCATGGGGAGAACAAGTGGATAAATAGCATAGGCCTCTCCCCTGGAATGCCTTATTAGCATTTAGCATGGCCATAGGGACAGCCTACCACAATGCTACATGTCTTCATCTTGCACCACCATGGTAGAGCTGTTTCAGAACCAGAGATTGTTACCCCAAGGTGTATATTAGCACACCTTATAGAAACCTTTCTGAATCAGGCCCTCTGCCTCAAAAGTGTGATGTTACTGTTGCATTAATCCTACAATCATGCAGTTATTATAGTTTCAATTCCATTAAGTATTTCTCATGATCAACCTCTAGCCAATATTTTAGCTATGTTTATTTCTTTTTGTGATTTAAGTAGAATGCAGCTCATAAGTGGTTCATAACGTTTTCTTGCTCTGGGACCGTACCTCACAACTATCTAGATTTTCACAGAATGTCCGGATTTGTACCTGTTATTTTTGGTCTGTTCCTCATAAAATTTGTGGATGTTCTTTGTGTTTCACTGTTGCAGTCATTACATTTGGGTTATCTGCTTGCAGGTAGCCCTCAGTTGGCCTGATTAACAAAGTCTTCGGTCCTGTGTTGGTTGCTCTCCCTTCTTCCATGACGTCAGGTCGTCAGGGGTATAAAACATGCAGCCGATGCCATTACATCAGTCTTTCTTACCGTGCGGTGCCCGAAGCAGAAGTAGTTCGCAAGTGCCGGTCGGCCGACTCCTGAAATTTTCATTTTCGAGTTTTAGAACCAAAGTCTTCAACTAAAGCTAAGTATCCCGTTGGGGAAACTTTTTCTTGCTCCTTCCCAATGTCAGTAAAAGTTAATAATTGCATTACTTGTGGAAAGCAAATACCACATAAAGATTTTCATTTGTACTGTATTCCTTGCTTAGGCCCTGACCACGACATACCTTGCTGTTGGTTTTGTGCTTTATTTAATCAGCGCACTATCCATCATCGCTATATTTTCACCCCTAAATATTTCAGTTCTCAGTTTAATTATCCAGAAATGTCACTGGTTAGCCATCCGACTACCAGGATTATAAAAAAAATGCAAAGATAAAGACAGATGCAGGCCACCGAGGTTCAAAACTGCCGACGATGCTTCTCCTAAGCCAGTCACCAGTTTGAAAGTACTCAGTGAGGCACTTCCGCAGCCCCTGATACCCACTACTTCTGATTCGCAGGCCTCTACTGAGACCCATTTAGAATCCAGTATGCCGCAAGATACAACTATGAAACCCGCGGATGTCTCTACCTTGGATGGGTCCGGAGCCGCTGTTCAGGAACTGGCTTCTGAGGGTGTATTCAGGCCTACGGACTTGCATATTAAACCAATGCCTCCTTCTTTACTTAGGCCTAAATCTCGAACCATGCCTAAAAAACTGATGCCCAGGCCACATGCTCAGGCCTCTATGCCTAAAAAACAAATGATAAGAATGGCTGAAGATCTAATAACTCTAATCAGGGGTAGCCAACCCCCCTTCTAAGAGGCTTAGGACTGAAGTTGATTATGAATCTTCTGACTAGGATTCTGTTTTTTCTGAGTCTTCTGATAATCTGGATTTGCCCTTATCTACTTCTGAAGATTCTGATGCAGAGGACTCCATTCCCTCTGCTTTCCC
Organism: Protopterus annectens; assembly: GCF_019279795.1. NCBI lineage: Eukaryota > Metazoa > Chordata > Ceratodontiformes > Protopteridae > Protopterus > Protopterus annectens. The sequence continues at coordinate 698,436,733 of NC_056726.1, read as the reverse complement.
TCCTGAGGATTTTTCTTTTGGGAAAACGTTACATACTCTAAGGGAGCATTCCCACTGGGAAAGTCAAGATTTTTCTGATTCAAAAAAGAGGCTTAGGGATTTCCTTCTCCTACCTCAGGATAGGCCTTTAGCCATTCCTCCTGTACTAGACATTGTTGATGATGCTTTTTCGGAATCTAGTTTGGCCCCTGATTCCTTGCCTCCTGCTCCCAGAAAACCTGACAGATACGACTGTGTCCCTGAGTCCCACAAGTTCCTTTTTAAAAATCCTATTGCAGATCCAGACACTATTTCACAGGGGCCCAAGGGCATTAAGGCTTCTACTGCCTAAAATCCTACCCCTTCTGATAGAGACTCCAGGACATTGGATATATGGGGTAAGAAGGTTTACACTTCTTCAACCTTGGCCATTAGGGCTTTAAACTGCCAGTTTCATATGTTAAAGTATCAGCAACATGTTATTGTATTGCTTAAACAGAAAATGATGTTGAGTCCTGACTGTGTGGAAAATAAAGAATTACAAGATTTATTGCATTCTGCTGAATAAGTTGGAAAACATACTTTGCAATGTGGTTTTGATTCATTAGAGGCCTCTTGCAGGGCTGCTGTTACTGGGTCTGTGCTCAGAAGTCATACTTGACTTAAGGAGCAATCTTTGCCTGATCATGTTAAAGCTAAATTGTTGGATGCTCCCTTAAGTCAGGACCGCCTGTTTGGCAACAAGGCTGAGGAAGTTCTTAAAAAGATGGAAGATAAAGCTAAATCTGTGCAAACTGTTAAAGATGTCTTACAAGTTCAGCCTCCTAGATTTAGTAGGCACTGGCCCTCTAAGAATTGGTCCTTTCCAGCCCCTTCCAGGTCTTCTCAAGCCAAACCCAGACACAGCAAAAACCCCAGGTTTCAGTCCCAGGGGACACACAGGACTAAGCAGTGGGGGACCTCCACTTCCAAATCTGGGAATAATAAGACTCCCCCCTATGTAAACAGTGTCAATGACTTCCTTTTAAAATTTCCAAGCACTTATCAACTGACTGCCCCTTTGAGGGGAAAGATTGCTCTTTATGCAAAGAATTGGGAACTCATTACCCAGGACAAATGGGTTTTAAATATAGTGTCCCAGGGATACAGATTTCACTTCCACACATTGCCAACACCAAGCGGGTGGCCGGACCTACTGCCAAATCAGTGGGAAGAGGCCCAAAAACAAGTATTTTCTCTCTTAAGCATGGGGACTATTCAGCTGGTACCAGAAAAGGAAAAGGGACAAGGTTTCTACTCGAGACTTTTCCTGGTACCCAGAAAAGACAATTCCTGGCATCCTATCCTGGACCTGTCTACCCTAAACACCTTTTTGGAGACTCCAAAATGCAAGATGCTGACTCTTCACCAATTACTTCCTATGCTAGGCAAAGATGCCTGGTTGGCAACACTAGATTTAAAAGAAGCATACCTGCACATCACAATCAGGGAATCTTACAGAAGATACCTACGCTTCAAAGCAGGCTACACGCACTATCAGTTCTCTGCACTGCCTTTTGGCTTATCTACTGCGCCCAGAGTATTCACAATGTGCCTAGGTCCAGTTATTGCATTTTGCAGGCAAAGAAATATTCAAATATGCCCATACTTGGACAATTGTCTAATTCAGGCAGAAAGCCAGGACATACTTTTGAATCATCTGGCCTTTGTACAAAGGTTTCTAACTTGTCTGGGGTATACCATAAACAAAAAGAAATCACACCTGGAACCCTGTCAACAAATTATATTCCTGGGAGCAAGCTTGATTACAACTTCCCAGATGGCTTATCTCATGCCAGAGAAACAAATTGATTTGACAAACTACTTCAAACAAGTGGCCACAAAAACCCTGCTATCTGCAAGACAAATACTGCAAACCTTGGGGTTCATGGCCTCCTGCATTCTTCTAATTCCATATGCAAGACTGCATATGAGGTGGTACCTAAAAAGCCTATGGTGTCAACATTCTCAGGATCTAGAAGCAATGATTCCCGTCATACCTTGCCTATGCCTAGAGTTCCTTTGGTGGGCAGAGGCCTGCCACCAAAACAAGGGACTACCTTTCACACCACCCCATGCCACCCAAAACCTAACATCAGACACATCAGACTATGCATGGGGGGGCTCACCTGGCAGGGAAGTGCATTCAGGGCAAATGGAACCCAAGTCAAATGCACCTGCATATCAATCAAAAAGAAATGTTCGCTGTACAGAATGCTCTGACAGCCTTCAAGGACCACATTCTTCCAGGACAACTAATGGTAAAGATGGACAACACCACTGTTATGTGGTACATAAACAAGCAGGGGGGTACACATTCTTACCACCTCTGCAGAACACAGCCTTGAGCTACCAAGTGCACCTACAAGCTCAATTCCTGCCAGGAAAATTAAATACACTGGCAGATGGACTAAGCAGAAACCTCATGGACCCACATGAGTGGAAAATGGAACCAAGGATTTTCAACATGTTGACAAGCAAATGGAGGAAACCAGATGTAGACCTGTTTGCCTCTCCCCAGAACTACCAATTGGACAAATTTTGCACAAGGACTCCCCACAAACAAGCCTGGAAAGTGGATGCTCTGTCCTTCAGCTGGAAAAACCTATCAGTCTATGCCTTCCCCCCTCTGCCTCTGCTCTCCAAAGTACTACTAAAAATAAAACAGGACAAATCAAGGATTATTTTGATTGCTCCAGACTGGCCACACCAACACTGGAACCCCCTCCTGTGCAGTGTGTCACAGTTAACCCCATGGCACCTGCCTCAGACTCCTTCCCTGTTGTCTCAGCAGGAGAACCAGATTCTGCACCCTCAGCTTCTAACACTGAACCTTGCAGCCTGGCTAATTACATAATTTCTCCTTTACCATCACTCAGTAAACCTGTGATGGATATCATTTTAGAGGCAAGGAGGCCTAGTACTAGAAAATCTTATGCTGAAAAATGGAAAAGATTCTGTGCCTGGAACCAATCTCAAGGGATGAGCACAGCAACACCTAGTTTACCTCAGATTTTACAATACTTAACTGAGATACTTCACAAGGGCCTGTCTTTTTCCTCCATTAAAATCCATGCCTCAGCCATTTCAGCTCATTATAACACAGAACTACCCCTCTTCTCTCATCCACTGCTCAAGCAGTTCCTCAGAGGGGCCAAAAATTTGAGACTACCCAGGAGAGCTCAAACCCCAGCCTGGGACCTTAACTTTGTTTTGGAGAAACTCACTCTACCTCCTTTCGTGCCAGCTGCTACTGCAGACTTAAAATTTATTTCTTGGAAAACAGCTTTCCTTTTAGCAATCACTTCAGCTAGAAGGGTATCTGAATTACAGGCCCTTATGGTAGTGGAGCCTTTCATCATCTTTCATGCAGACAGGGTGTCCCTCAGAACCAATCCATCCTTAATGCCCAAGGTGGTATCCAGTGTGGCTCATAATCAGTCCATTCATTTGCCAACCTTCTTTCCCAATCCACAGAACAAAGGGGAACGGATACTGCATTCCTTAGATGTGCACAGACAACTTAGATTCTACTTGGACAGGACTAAACCTCAAAGGAAATCTGAACAACTGCTGGTGGCATTTGCTGCAGGGGCAGAGGGGAAGGCTATTTCAAAGCAAACCATTTCTAAATGGATAAGTCATTGCATTCATTTCTGCTATAAGCCTCATGGAAAACCTATCCCTGAGGGGATCAGACCTCACTACACCAGGGCTGCATCTGTCTCTACAGCCTTTCTCATAGACGTCCCTACCAGGGACATCCTAGAAGCTGTTACCTGGACGTCTGTACATACTTTCACCAAGCATTATCATTTGCCAATTTTCTCTAAATCCAGAGCTGGCTTTGCCACTGCAGTCTTGCAGGACCTTATAGTTGGTCTTAATACTATCTAAATCCCTCCTCACAACCATAGCTTTGGGAATCTACCCAAATGTAATGGCTGCAACAGTGAAACACGAAGAACATAGTACAGTTGTGTAGACTTACCATAAATGTAGATGTTCAAGTGTATTCACTGTTGAAGTCCTGGTTACCCTCCCTCCAGCCCCTTAGCTTCTTTTGGCTAAACCTCTACTTTCCTTTACTATGCTTAAAAGCCTTTTTGGTGTATTTGCTTTTTTGTTGGAGGTATATAATTGTACTTTTATATTTAATTGCTTCCCATTAGGGGGGCACCTGACATCTGGGGCAAGAAAAACTGATGTAATGGCATTGGCTGCATGTTTTATACCCCTGACGACCTGACGTCATGGAAGAAGGGACAGCAACTGACGCAGGACCCAAGACTTTGTTAATCAGGCCGATTGAGGGCTACCTGCAAGCAGATAACCCAAATGTAATGACTGCAACAGTGAATACACTCAGACATCTACATTTATGGTAAGTGTACATAATTGTACTTTTTCTGGCACCTCACTGGGTTGGTCTGAGGATTTAAGTCAGCAAATAATGACTTACATTTGAGTCTGAGACAGACTTCATATCCCTCAGGAAAATGTATATTATCACAAACCCTGTTACTTTTGCAAGTAAGTTTATGAGCAATATTTAAAATTTGTCCCCATTTTTGGGCCTTTGTCTCCCCGTGTTGTCAGGCTTTCTCCAGATTTCTTGTACTAACATTGAGAGGCATGTCTACCCCCCCCCCCCACACACACACACACTCTTTGCAGTATATTTGTCTGTAGTCATTCCTACAAAGCAGCATAATCAGAAAACTTGTATTTAGTTCAGTGAACCAGAAGGCCTTCAGATGACCCTTGAGGAAAATCATGCATTCCACCTCTGTTTTTGGCAGCGCTAACCACTGCACCACCACGGCCGCCCTCCAAAAAGTGCCACAAATCAATCTTTATAAATGAGGTATAAAGAATGGTCAAATAAAATTTATACTGCTAGTAGCTTGCAACCAGTTTTCATGGATCAAAGAATCCTCATTAGCCCACCTTATGCAACTCAAGTGCTCCAGTTACTACTGAGTAAAAAAAAAAAAAAAACACAGAAGTAGTATGGGAATTACTAACAAAATCGTTATGTAGAGACCACTAAGTGTGCATGTACATATTTATACATACGTTGTGACGTGTTTGATAAAGGTGTATGTGCTGTTAAATGTGCTTGGGAATAAAAAGTTCTCAGTGTTGGTTAGAAAAGCTATGAATTAGCCAGTGAGCCATTCACTGGTTACCTGTTTTTGTTGTACAAAATTAAGTAGCCTGCAACTTCAAACCTGGAATTCCGTTCCTCGTAGAGGACTTGATGGCTGAGCAGAAGCTTATCTAACAAAAAAAAAATACATGGCAGCACAGAGTATCACAGCACAAATGGGCAACTTGTAAAGCATTCCTAAGGGAATCACCTGGAATACGGAACTGACATTAGAACCTGATTAAGGCCTACAGCCTGGTTCTTCAGGAGGGACTATGTGTGTCTGTAAATAGTAGAAAGCAACCAAATGTACTGTTTTATTTTCATTTTGCATTGCAAACCAAGGGACCTGTTATTTTGATTTACTTTGTGGATTATTAAATAAACCTTTCCTCACAATTCTGCTGTGGCCAAGTGCAGTACACTTTGTCTTGATTATTCCCAATAGAACTGCTGCTGCTGCTGTTTCTGTACCAGATTTTTCTCTTTTTCTCCTGTTGTTTTCTGACAGTCATAATTATTGATAACTTATTGAAAATGCTGGTTGGGTCAGCAGTGGAGACTGATCAGAAGCTTCTACAACTACAGCAAAAGTTAATGTGCAAACCCAAAACAAATAAATAAATAGATAACAAGAAGGATGACCTTGAATCCTTCCTAGTGAGTTTTGAGTGTTATGTCACAGTGGATATCTGGGACCACCAATTTCAGGTAAAAATATGTCATCCCAGCTGACAGGAGAGGAACTGAAAATGGAGCTGGAGAAGAAAGACTTGGTTATGTGGACTATGGCAGACTTTAAAAGGAGCTTTTGACTAGAGCTGAAATAACATCTGAAGTGCAAGGAGTAAAATTTTATACATGGCAAGTGCTGTAGATATGACCTCAGTTAAGTAACCTGTTGTGGGAAGGATTATGTGTGACTGTTAGAATTACCTCTGTGGACAGAAATCTTAAACTCAAAGTATTCCTGAAAATTCATTACAGTTTCTAGCATGAGCCATTTTGCTCATGCTAGAAATGCCCTTCCAGAGAGACATGATCATTTTCAATTCAGAAACATAATAGTTGTGATGAAGTAATGCCTCATTATCAACTAAATATCATGTTTCCTGAATAACACTTACTAGCATGGCATGGAGATCATGGTTGATCTTCACATTATGGCAGCAAACTGCTGCTTCTCCCTACCAGTCATTCTCTCACACATGTATACACACACACACACACACACACACACACACACACACACACACACACACACACACACACACACACACCACAGTCCCTGTACCTGTTCCTACTCTGCTGTGGTCCCCCACCCCACCCCTCTAATACTTTAGTGCAATTATGGCATGAATGTAATAGGCCCTGGTGGTCTAGTGTATCACCTAACCCCTGATCCCTTTTACAATATGAGAATCATTATCGCACTTTAAAGAGTTATCCCAGGTGGTCTACTTGTTACACCCAGCCTCATACTCACTTCCATCATCCTTATGAAGTCAATGCCATTACAGCACTTACTTTATCCATGGTGTTTGTGATACCCCCTGATCCCTGTACTGCCACTGGTGTGCTTACAGTACTTTAGAGTGTGTCTGGTGGTTCTCCTTCATCCCTGTTATGGTGTTCTGTGCCTTAGGGCACTTCATGGAGTATTCCCTTGTATCTAATGTGGCACCCCCACCCCTGGTCCCCATAGTAATGCTGGTGCCATTACAACACTTTAAAGTTGAACCCTGGTATCTAGTGTATCCCACTGCCCCATATTCCTCATAATAACATTAGTGCCATCATGGCATTTAAGGAATTCCCTGGTATACAGTGGTTTTACCCACCCCTGATTCTCATTGTAACAGTGGTGCCATCATGGCACTTAGGTTATTCCCTGGTGTCCAGTGGTTCCCCTCCACCCCAAGATCCCCGTTGTAATGTTGGTGCTGTGCTAGTAGAGCACTTTAGTGATGTATCCCTTCTGATCTGTTATATCCCCCCAATCCCCAATTTGCTTTTAGTGCCACTATGGCACTCTAAAACTCAGCCATGGTGTCCAGTGGTTCCCCCTTTACCACCACAACCATGTTCAGCTGTTGAAAACCATGACTTGGTGGGGATGGTCATGTTGATCTACAAGGTCAAGTGCTTTCTTGAATCACTTGGCCATGTAAATGCCATCCTGGAGACTATTCTAGGGAGAGAGTACATGGCTAATTAGCATACACATGTCCCTCTGAAATGCCTGTTTAGCATTCAGCACAGCCATGGGGCCATCCCTTCATGGTCCTGCATGTTTTCGTGTAGAAAGACCATGCATCACCATGTAAGGCTGCTTGTTGAATATCAAAATTGTGCAAAAACATATATGCAGCTGTGTACATAGTGCAGTACCTTTATAAGAACAGCCCATTATATAAATGATACAAATACTTTTGACCTTAATTGCAATAAGTCAAGTGAGTTATTTTTTTCCATTTCTGAACTTATCTGTCTAAAGTCAAGTGGGCATTTTGTAATGGCTTCTCAACCCCTCCACCCACAATATCCAACACCCAGTAGTAACCCCCCCATGCAGCTTAACCACATCTGCACTGTGCAATCATGCAGGTGACCCCCAGTTTTATATCTAATATCCATCCCATCTAAAGATTCAGAGTGACTCAGGCACAAAACAGTCATCACTTGAAGCTATAGCAGTAAACTGTCTGCCAATAGATACCATGAACTAGCATGTTCTGTATGCTTGCCTGTTTAACTGCAGCTGACTTATTTTCCTGTTTCCTCGTCAGTGAACCCATTATTAAACCATCCAACATACAAGCTATGTTAGAACACACGTCAGTTGTGTTGGTACCTGATGACTACTAGGGCTAAACATTTCTCCATATTTGTTCAGCAAAGTTCAGGTCAGGAGTCTGACTACAACAATGAACCCCATCTCTGATATATCAGCAAGTTTCTGTTAGTCACAGTTTTTGTGTACCCATCCCAACCCATGTTTACCTGCCTTATAGCATTCCTGTGGGTTGTGCATCCACTTACCCTTTTCATTAGTTGTAGAAAACCTTCCTGCTTTCCTCAAGTACTTATCCTGGCAACAAAATTTGTATGAACCACTGACAATATTTTTATTCACACTATTAGCAAAGGGAATACTTTAACTAACCCCTGCAGCAAAAGAACTGTAACAGAATTGCAGAATTTACCTTATGCAGTTAGTGGTGGGCTTCATTTCATTTTGAACTTAATTGTGGAAAGTCAAATGGGCTACTCTATGTGAGATCTTCTAAAAAACTGCATTTTTCTCATTCTCCAGTGTAATTGCCAGAGTTAACGTGATATAGTATGTATTATGTTACACTATTATAGTAAACTAACCATACCTCCATACTGGGATGTTGTGAACTATTTTACCTCACACAGCAAGCTCACACTTTTTTGCACATAGAAACAATATGTTTTTTAACACAATTTTTCTATTCTTGGAGTAATGTTAACTCTGAATCACTCTATATGACTGATTTTTTTAAATGTTCATAGGTTCATAGATAGATACTAGGCTATCGGCCCTAGGGCCTATATAAGCCTAGCCAAAAGGTACCCTGGCTTTCGCCACCCAAGAAAATTATTTTCCTGTGCCACTGTTGAGCAGAGCCACAGAAGTGATCCCCGGGGTGAATTTCCTTACTCCCATCCAATCATCAAGATTTTTCTTGAAGAGTGCTACTGAGGAGCTTTCTTTGATATGTTCTACCAGACTTTGAACATTTAACAGGACTGTCCATACTGAATGTCTGTTCATGATTTGAACTGCTCTTTCTGCACTTCAGCTTTGTTTGGAGGCTGTCTCTCCATCTCTTGATTAGTATGTTTTTATAGTCTCTGTTTTACTGCAGCAGAGCTCACCTTTCTGTAACTTCAGTTTTTTTATGTATTTTATCTTTAACAAATGTGAGCTTCAGGCTGTCGACTTTACCATGGCTTATGGATGGCTCTCGAATGATCACACTACTCCTTATAGGTTCATAGGTTCATAGGCTGGTACTAGGCTATCAGCCCTAGGGCCTATACAAGCCTAGCCATAACAATTCCCTGGCTATTTCTTCCCACGCTATTTACTTCCCTGGACCCCTGTCTAGCAGGGCGACTGACGTGATGCCCGGGATGAATTTCCTTTCTCCCATCCAATCGTCAAGGTTCCTTTTGAAGAGGACCAAAGAGGCACTCTGCTTAACATGTATGGGCAATCTATTCCAGAGTCTGGGGAGTCTCTGGGTCAGGAACCTATCCCTCCAGCATGTTTTGTTTATTGTGATGACAAGGTTTAGCTCCCTGGAGCATGTGGCTCTGCAGAATTGGGATTTCTTTAATTGTAGCATGTCCAACAGCTCTGGGTTTAACATGGCCTTGTATGTTAAGCAAAGATCGCCACTGAGTAGACGATATGCAACAGAGTATAGCTGGAGTTTTTTAAGGTGGTCAGCATAGGGCATCTGCTTTAGGCCTGTGATTTTTTTAGTGAGGTATTTCTGTGGCCTTTTCAGTTGGTGCAGATGTCTTGAGAGGTACATACCAAACGGGGCATTGTATTCTATAATGGGTCTAATGAGGGATGTGTACAGTGGGACAATGAGCTCTTTTTTTCTGGATGAAAAGCCCTTAGTGATGAGGTGTGCCACATAGAAGGATTTCCTGACTGTTGTGGTGATGTGGTTATCGAAGGTGAGACCGCTGTCCATCTGTCTCCCTAAGTCTCTTATCACACTTTCGGTGTTTAGTGTACTGCTACCTGTATGGTAATTCATGGATACATGTTTTTTCCCAAAGGGAATAACAATACATTTCTTGGCATTGAGCTTGAGCCCATGGCTCTGGCACCTAGCATCTGTTTCTGTAAGGCCCTTTTGTAGAGTATCCACATCATTTGAGGATTCAATAATGGTTCCCAGTTTGCAGTCATCTGCGAACTTTGTTATCCAGAGTCCCTTAGTGTTGGCCTGTACTTCAGAGACGTAGATGCCAAACAAGAGCGGTCCCAGGACTGAACCCTGAGATACTCCACTTGTCACTTGTCTGGAGCTGGATTTGGAGTCGGCTATTTTTACAGTGCAGGTTCTATCAGTAAGCCAGTTAGCAACCCATTGGGTGACGTAGGGATTAATGCCCAGCTGAGTAAGTTTATCTATGATTCCAGAGTGGGGGATGGTGTCAAAGGCCTTGGCAAGGTCTAGATAGGCTGTGTGGACCACCTTACCCTTGTCCATGGCTCTGGAGACTGATTCGAAGAAGTCAATCAAGTTCAGGAGACAAGATCGGCCCTTCACGAACCCAAACTGGGTGGGGTCCAGTGTTTGAAGGTTGCCAATATCTTTATTTATAAGTTCCATGATAATACGCTCCATGGCCTTGCAGATAAGGCTTATCAGACTGATGGGACGGTAGTTTCTGGGATCCAAGGTGGATCCCTCCTTGTGGAGTGGGATAACTGTAGCTGTGCGCCACTCAGTGGGCACAAAACCTGAGGTGAGGCTATGATTAAACATGACACTTAGGTGAGGTGCCAGTTCATATTGTAGTTCATGTAGTACACAGCCCGGGATGTCATCTGGTCCCATGGATGCTGTATTCTTAGCTTTGGAGAATGCGTGTTTTACCTGTGTGGCCGTTATTACTGGAATTTGGCAATCTTCTGGTATTGAGATGGGCCATTTAGGGGGTGAGGGGGGTGAAGTTGGCACTGAATCGATCTGCCAGGATATTGGCAATATCCTTGGGATCAGTATATTTAAAGCCATTTTGTTTTAGCTCAGAGCAGATCTGAGCATTGCCATTTAGATTCTTGACATAGTTATAGAATGCCTTGTGGCTGTCTTTGGAATCTTTGGCAATTTTATTTTCGTAACTAGCTTTGGAGGATTTTATGAGGGATCTCAGTTTCTTACTGAGGCTGGTAAGGAAGTTTTTTGCATCCTGGGATTTTCTTCTTTTCTGCAACAGTTTCTTCCTTTTGTTGTAAAGTTTGTTTATGGCAGGGGACCACCAGATTGGCTTCTTTTTTTGGATGAGAGCATCTTGGTTCTATTTGGGATAGCACGATTTATGCATGAGTGGATGTGCTCGTACAGTGCCTTAGTGTAGGATTCAGCAGTTGAACTTTTAGCTCCTGTCTGCATGGGTGTCATGAAGTTTGTCACTTCTGACTTGAGTAGCATGAAGTTGGCTTTGGAGAAGTTTTTTATGGAGGTTTCCTTACTGGGGGGTGGGGGTGGGATGTGGATGTTAAGGGTGATTAGCTTATGGTCAGACGTGACTAACAAGGGGGTGACCATAGGTGTGGAGCATCGATTTCCCATGTTGGTAATGACCAGGTCTAGGATATTGGAGCCCCTGGTGGGACTAGGGATTAGTTGATCCAGGGCGTTGTAATTTATGAATTCCAAGAACCGTTGGGCAAAGGTGTTGGTACATGAGTAGCTTTCCCAGTTAATGGTAGGAAACTGAAATATATATAAATATATATGTATGTAAATATATTTCAATTTCAAGCAGTAGTGTGATAATTCGAGAGCCATCCATAAGCCATGGTAAAGTTGACAGCCACAATATATAAATATATATGTATGTAAATACCTTGCGGTGTTGGTGCTGCGGTAGCATTGTCGCCTCACAGTAAGACGCTGTCCGGTTCGATTCTCAGCTAGAGCGTCTTCTGCATGGAGACATGCGTGAATGGGCGTACCTTCATTGAAGGTTGTGCATCAGGCCTGGCAAGCCGGTACGTAAAAATCAACTGCCAATTATTAGTGGAACGGAGTTCCGCTGTGGCGACCCCTAAACAGGAAAAGACGAAAGACGCAAACAAACAAATATATGTTTGTAAATATATGTATGTGCACATATAAACATATACATGTATATATATATATATATATATATATATATATATATATATATATATATATATGGGTCCCCTTCACATTGCCGACATTTCAAAATGCTGAATTTCATATAGCCGAAACCATATGATCAACATTTGAAATGCTGACAATGCGTAACCAGCATCTCTGTACAGTGCAGAATGGAATGATTTTCATTAGGGAAGTAAATAGTGTGGGAAGAAATAGCCAGGGAATAGTTATGGCTAGGCTTGTATAGGCCCTAGGGCTGATAGCCTAGTACCAACCTATGAACCTGCACTGTAGTGTGATCTCGGAGTTGATATATTTAAGTTACGGGGGGTGTGGGGGGCGTTAGCAGTGTTTAAGTAAGTGTTTGTTGTTTTTTACTTTTGTTTTTCATATGTTCGACATTTCATATGTCGATCATATGGTCTCGGCCATATGAAATGCGGCATTTTGAAGTGTTGAAAATATGAAGTAGATCCGTATATATATATATATATATATATATATATATATATATATATATATATATATATATATATAAACACACACACACACACACACACACACGCGTGCGCGCGTGTATGTGTGTGTGTGTGTGTGTGTGTGTGTGTGTGTGTGTGTGTGTGTGTGTGTGTGTGTGTATCTCACACACACACATACATACATACAGTGATCATCAAAAGTCTGTATAACAACAACAAAGAAGGCATTTTTGTAGGGGGTGAGGGTGGTTTCCATTCACTGCATCCATCCTATTATGAGGGGCCGTGGTTTCCCCTCTACCCTGAATATATTAGTGGCAATAGAGACACCAACCTTTAAGAATGTAGTATATATGTACAAAAATATAAAGAAAATCAAGATTCTTCCCAAAACAAAGATCTTACTACTTAAGACTTCAAAGCAAGTGCCTTCCATATAATTATTTACACATACTGTAGAATACAGCCTCTTTTAGTGCCTCATTCACTCTCTCTCTCTCTCTCTCTTTCTCTCTGTGTCTTAGCCTCTCAGATGCTATCTCTTCTGAATTTCTGTAAAAGGAAAAATATCCACCTTCCAGCTATGTCTTCTCCCTGTTTTTCATTCATTGTATTTTCAGTCTTCCAGAACCACTACAGCAGATATCAAATCCCCTGTGACCTAGGAGTTTGAACTATGCATTCAGATTCATTAGTCTGATTCTCCCATGGGGGGAATACCTTCCATCACTAAACTTATATATACTAACTGTACAGTCACACAACTGTGAGGTTGAGGGCAAAGTCCTTTTTACTCTAAATTGTTTTTAGCAAATTGTTTTGATGCAATGAGATTTACTTCTTTTGCTTTGTTCAGCTATTATATTTCAGTTTCTTCAGTTCTATTTCTATATTTATGGTTTATTTTAAGTTTGTTTACCATGGTAGTTCACTGATCATGTTGATCCATTTTTAGGCCAAGCCCAGCTGTACAGAGATACCATATAAGTTAATAGAACAGTACAATCAAATATGTATAAAACATGATATGCAAGCGAAGAACAGAGTTGACAGTTTAATGAAAACCACCATATTGTAATATATATAAAGTGAAAAATGAAAAAAAAAGACCAAATACAAAAGTGAGTTGTTAAGTAAACAGTACTTGCTAACATTACATGACATTGTGAGAAATAAGATATTATAGCTTATCAGGGAGAGGCATTGCCATTGTTGACTCTGGAAAATCACAGCCTTAGTAAGAGAAAGTTAGGTGATGTCGCCAAGTGTAAAGCATTTATACATGCTTTGTCTGATGTTATAAGCTTTTCCTTGTGGCCTAAATTTAAAGTACTCAGTAAAGGTTTTTTAAGCAGTTAGGATGATATTACCAATATTTGAGAGTTTAAGAGAAGGAAGCTATGGTTATTACTTCATATCTTTGTCTAGGTGTTTACAGTATGGGCAGGGACTTGGATCTGAGAGTATAGGTTTGGTGTAGTGGTATTCAGTTTTGCAATGAGTGGTGTGTATGTTTTGAGCAGCAAGATTATTAAAAAGTGACCCTAGTAAGGGGTCAACTCTTTGTTGACTGGAAGCCATTTTGCTTTTGAAATGGTGATACAGTGGTGCTAAGACTTAGAGATGCTTGTTATAAATCAACAATTTTTGCTTGAAAGTCATTTGCAGGATGCTGTGTTTTTCTTAGAAGCTACAGCTGTTTGAGAAATTCTGCACTCCAACTGAATAAATAGGATTTCTTTCCCTATAGCTGTTTGTGCAAGTGAAGAGAGATATGGGAAGATTCATCTTGTCCAAAATAAGAGGTGGTTAATTTTGGTTCTTTTTTTTTTCCTGTAAGAGCTTGAACATTCAGAGTCTGGTCAAGTCAGATTCCTTGGTATTTGAATGTAGTTCCTGATTCAATGTTTTTGGTTATCCTGGCATGTTAAGAAGGTGGTGGTGATGGAAGTGATGTGTGTGTGTGAGATTGTGTGTTTGTGTAGTGGAGTGTTTGCAATTTTTTAGGTGTAGGAAAATCATGGTCTTGGCTTTGCTATAGTTTGTTGGTATTGAGCCAAGTGGAGAAAATATGAAGGTTATTCTGCAGTTGCTGCTGGATATATGAATGGGAAGGGCTAGAATTATGTAGTGCAATATCACTGGCATACAAAATGATGGGAAGGTGAATTTAAACCAATATGAATATTTTTCTCTGCAACTTCTAAATAACACATGACATGCTTATCACTGTTGTTAGCTATTCTACATTTAGACATGCATATTCATTTTCTAATAGAAGGCAAGAAAATATATCACATAATTAAAAATCTTGCTAGTCTTTGTTATTGCCCATTTTGAAAAGACCTTATAATGCAGTCTGGCAAAAAAGGAGAATGAGATCGATTAGCGCATTTCAACATGACTAATATTTATGTACAAGGTCACTGTATATGCCAAATCAAAAAAGTGCATTTCTATTATAAGACAAGCCATAAACATTAGAAAGAGTTTTGTGTTCACAGCGTCAACCATTACTTAGCAGTTGTATGAATCTAGGTAATGCCTACTGTACATTTAAAGATAAAACCATGCATAAACAAGAAATTAATACTTTAGAATTTAGATTTAAATAATGGAATCTACACTATCACTGTTCTGCAAGTAGTATGCAGCATGAATTTACTTTTCATGGCTTTAATTACACATCAACAAATGTAAGAGAAAAATAAAAAGAAAATGAGTCGGTTATTAGGAAAGTGTTTTGATATCCACTTAGATGGCTCACAATTAGGGAAGTCTTTTAAATGGCAAATGTTCCTTGGTACCTATAAAAAACATAAAAATGTATTTTTATCGGGTAAACATGCATTTATTTTATGTTTTGGGAGTGCAGGTTTCTTTTCACAGATCAAAACTATGAGTTTCTTTTTAATTGGTGTACTGCAATGAGAATGCACACATGAGGAGACTGACCGTACTTTAAGATAGGATGACCACCTGTCCCTCTTTGCACATAATCTTCCCAAAATATCAGGACATCTGTTGTTTTTCATGTTTTCTTACAGGACACAACTGGCCACACAGGAACTGTCCTGATATTTTGGGAGAAAAATATTTCCCAGTTTCCGGTAATGGTTACACAGAGACTTAGTTTTCATTTGAAACAGCTAAATGTTTAGCTTTATATATAAAGAAATGTCTGATGAAAAAAACGAGTTGGTGGAAACTTTGAATTTTTGGAAGAAGAGTGGTACTAATGATAACAGTATGTGTTTGTCGGAGTCATGAAAGTTTTATATAAAAAGGAGATGGAATTGGTATTAAACAATTGTAGACTGTTGACTTTTAACAATGCAGATTATAAGCATTTTATGAAAATCTTACAAAAATACTTTATGTAATTATTAAGTTAGTAATAGGAGAACAACTTTTTGTGATGAAAGAAAAACACTTAGGATTTGATATTAATAATTAGAGAGGCAATCTCAAGCATTCTTCTTGAAAATAATGGAAAAATGCATGCGATAACATCATGAGAGTATGTTTGAACTTTTACCTGAGTATGGGATGTGTGATAGCTTTGTACACATTATACTAGCACTTTGGTTATTGAGTGGATTAGTGATGAGGTTTCAATTAGAAAAGGACTTCTAGCAGGAATGTCTGATTAGTTGGATATTATTTCCAATAATAATGAATGTAATTGCTGAAGACATAAGGACTAGTCAGGTAGAGGTTTCTAGGATTTGAATTGCCAACATATATGACTTTTGCATATGACTTAACCATTGTAGTGAAAGACAACAATTAAGTTAGAGAGGATATAGTAAAGATAGAAGAAAGTAAAACAAGGGTTTAGAATTAATAGAAATAAGTACAAGTTGTTTGATGGAAATGATGCTAAAGAGAGAATTTCTTTTTCTTTTTCTGAAATTGGTATTTTAGGATTAAGGTTAGGGAAAAATGAAATAAAAATAAAGCAATGGAAGATTTATAGAAAGTAAAGAATTTTAGGATGTGATAAAAAAATGGAATCTTGTGTGGTCATGAGTAACTTTAGTAGGGTTAAATATGAAATTATTATTGAAAAATTCTATTTCATTAAATCATCAGAGGAAAATATAATAAGCAAAATATGCAATAAGGGATAGAAGAGAAAGACTATATACTATTTTTGAGATAAGTGATTTTATGTGGAGATATATGTTTGGGGAAATGGATGGTTAAAGCAGAAATTAAATATAAACAAAAAGTGAGAGAATATATCACATTTTTGATATTGAAGAAGATATGAATCATTTCCTTTTGAAGTATAAAATAACACAGGAAAAAGACTGGCATGTTAAAAAAGAGTTTGTGTTCTGTTTTTGATACAAAAAATATAAATAGTATATATGAATTATATGAAAATAAAAGGAAAAATTTAGATATTGATAAATTATTTGTTGGTACTATGTAGATTGTGTGAACTATAAGGTGTCTGGAATTTTACAGTCAGGTGTGGGATGTTCATTTGATGAAAAAAATGGTTATGGAATAAAGTGCAGGGGATGATAATATATTTCATAGTTTATATTTTATATTATATTTTATGTTTTGTGGTATTTTGGTTGATATGTTAAATGATATTGTTTGGGTATTTTTTTAAATAAAAGATATAACATTTTGGTATGTGTAACTAAACCAAGCCCCTACTTGTTTTGATGTAGAGTGATGTCATAACACTTCAATTCCATTCACAGAGGTGGCTGGGGAAGTGGTACAATGGAAGAAGGAAAACAACATACATAGGGTTATATGGAAGGTGCTAATGTTATGGAGAGTAGACCAAAGGATCAGAAATATATTTTGGGGATGGCAGAAGGTGATGCACATGTAGAAAACGTACCTAATGTAGTGGATAATGCAAACGGTCAGAATTTAGCTATCAAGCAAAAGCATGCATTATATAGCTTGATAGATGCAGACTGCAAGATGAAGAATCACTACAAATGCTAGAGAAATATGAACCTGGAGAGGAGGTCTTGTGAGGAAAACATTGCAGAACACGTATTCATAGAGATACAGAAGGAGCACAGAAGAAGCTACAGGCAGTGACTGACTTCAAAGGGGATAAGAACTAAGAAAGCATATTATATGCAATAGAAGGAAGCCACAATGAGAATATATGATAAGAAGGACTGTGTTATTTATCATTATTTTGTTTGGGTCAATGTCATAATACCATTAAGATTTTATGCAAGAGATGTGAGTTTTTTTTGTACATTTAGGTAAAGAAATACTGTGTTGCTTAACTTTTGAGAGTGATGCTTTGCTGCAGAAATTCTGAATGAATGTGAAAAATCAAATAAAAAAACAACCAAGGGATGAATACATTTCCGTACTTCAAGGAATAAATGTAAAGAAACAATTTTGCAATTCAGGATAGATGCTGTAGAAGAAGAAGAAAAAATAAGGAACTGAGTGAAGGAATATTGTAACTGTACAAAAGTTGAAAATATTTTTAAAACAAAAGATAATAGAAATGTAAGGAGTGGGTAATAGGAAATGGAATTTGTTTTAAATGTTAAAAGGTAATTACTGTACTACAGTAATTACCAGCACTTGCTCAAAACTGCTCAAAACTCACTTGCTCAAAACTCATAGCAAGCACTTATAAACCCTAGCACTATACCCCCTATACTGTACAGAAGGACAAGGCTCTCTATTCGACCTTACCAGCCATTCAGTAAATCAGTTCACTGTACCTATTCAGGCATGTCCAAAGGGCAGTTTCTGGTGTACTCTCCAGTCCAGCTGGTGAATCTGGGCATTTTGAGGCAATGTTACAACTGCCTCATGTACACAGACACTAATATATGTGAGAGATGCAATTATATAGCCAAACTGGAGGCTAAGTTCTCTCAACCCAAGACTGGATCAGACAGTCAAGAGGAGAAGGGAAATACTTGCATCACACCACCAGACTCACATAGACCCATTAAACCAGCACCGGCAAAAAACACACATAAATACACAAAAACATACTCGGAGGCTCTAAATAAAAATCTGCAAAAGCAACAGAGACCTCCAAAGCAGACATCCAAGTAACTTCCACCCCTCAACACAAACCATGAAACACATACTTCGAAAAACCTGTGTGCCATGCAATCACAGCCCTTAAGGCAAAATAACATACCCAACATACTAGTAAAGGGTGACTCTATAGTCAGGCACATTGACGTCCCACTCACTAGGCAGAATAAAGAGAAGGTTACTGTTAGCTGCCTGTTGGATGCCAGGATCCGCCACATAACACAAGCACTCATGTCACTCCAGAACAAGTACAAATATGACTCTGTCATTGTCCATGTTGATGTGAATGACCTCAGCTGTACCTCCCTGGACTACATGAAAAGAAACATGAAAGAGCTCTCTGATCACATAGCCCCGGTATGACCCTGACCCTGAGTAGCATCCTGCCCTCACCAAGAATCATAACACGGTATAAAGAAAAAATTATCAATTTCAACAATAAGCTAAGTTTCTGGTGTCATTCAAAGGGGATCCAGTGTCTGTCCACCTGGGATGACATGCACAACAAGTCACGCTGCTTCGCTAGAGACGGCTTGCACCTGTCACTCTTAGTCTTTCAAATACTGACCAAGGCTCTTGCCACCCCCATAGTGCCTTTTTTAGGCAAGGCTCAAAAGACAAACCCACCACTGTAAATAGCACAAGTAACAAAAAACTGAGGGTAATGCTACTCAATGCCAAATATCTAAACCTCAAAATGCACACACTCGAGGCACTCCTCAGTATGGAGAAAATCATTATATGTGTAGTAACAGAAACCTGGTTTAAGGCTCCAGAGAGCACCCCAGCACTACCAGGCTACAACTCATACCATACATTTTGGCCATAGAACCCGGACCAAAATACAAAAGGCGGGGGCGTATCCATATTCATCAAGGATACCCACACCTCCAGGTTAGTGGCACAGCACGATGCTTCAGAGATCAGCCATGTGCAACTAACAATGGACAAAACTGCAATTCAAATTGTAGCTTGCTACAGATCACCCACCATGTCTCAGGACCCCCATTCCACATTTCAGGAAACACTGGGAAACATAAAGGTCCTACCAAGCACCCTAATATTGGGTGATTTCAATCACCCAAACATTAACTGGGAGAATTACTCAAGTACTAACTCCCTTGCCCAACATTTCCTAGAATTTATAAACTCAAATGCCCTGGATCAACTGGTCAACACTCCCACCAGAGGTGACAACATATTGGACCTGGTCATCACCAACATGGGCAACTGGTGTTCCACACCAGAGGTCAGCCCCTCACTAGTTAGATCTGACCATAAACAAATCACTTTGGATATCCACATTCCATCCCCACCCCCGGACAAGGAAACCACCGTGAAAAAAATGTTTCAAAAGCAAACTTTACGTTACTTCAGACCGAGGTGGAAAGTTTCAAAGCCCCCATGCTAAAGGATAATGCTGTCCAAGCTGCAAAATCCTTTACTAATGCATTCTATCGGAACTTACAAGAATGCATGGATTGTGCTATCCCAAACAAAACCAAGACTCACTCCTCCAAGAAAAGGAAACCAGTCTGGTGGACCCCTGCCATAAACAAGCTATACAATAAAAGGAGGAAAGTAGTACAGAAAAGAGTAAAATCCAAAGAAGGGAAGGCAACCCTGATTAGTATCAGCAAAAAACTACTATCCCTCATAAAATTATCCAAGGCGAGCTTCGAAAGAAAAATTGCCAAGGACTCCAAACATAACCACAAGGCATTCTTTAGCTATGTCAAGAATCTAAGTGGCAATGCTCAGATCTGCTCGGAGTTAGTGCAGAATGGCACAAAATACATTGAACCGACTGATATCGTCAGCATCCTGGCAGGCAGGTTCAATGCAATCTTAACCCCCTCTCACCCCCAAAAGGGCCAATAACAATACCAGAAGAATGTAGAGTGTCTGAAATCACAGACACTCAGGTTAAAACAGCCCTCTCCAAAGCCAAAAACACAGCATCAATGGTGTCCCAGGCTGCATCCTACACGAGCGCAAAGATGAACTAACCCCTCACCTAAACACACTGTTCTAACTCAGCCTCTCCACAGGCTATGTACCCATAGAGTGGCACACAGCAACGGGTATTCTGCTCCACAAAGGTGGAGCCACAACAAACCCTGGGAACTATCGACCTATAAGCCTGACTAGCTTGGTCTGCAAGGCTATGGAGCACATCATCATGGAACTCATTAACAGAGACATTGGGAACCTCCAAACACTGGAACCTACCCAATTTGGCTTTGTTAAGGGCATATCATGCCTCCTAAAATGGTGGACTTCTTTGAGACAGTTACCAAGGCTATAGATGAGGGAAAGGTGGTTCACACAGCCTACCTAGACCTCGCAAAGGCCTTCGACACCATTCCCCATTCTGGTATTATAGACAAGCTCATCAACCTGAACATAAACCCCTACGTCAGAAGATGGGTTGCCAGTTGGCTCATGGACAGAACCCATATGGCGAGAGTTGCAGGAGCTAGGTCAGATTCTAAACTGGTTACAAGTGGCATTCCCCAGGGCTCAGTCCTAGGACCCCTCCTGTTCTGCATCTACTTCTCAGAGGTACAGGCAAGCAGAGGAGGACTATGGCTGACCAAGTTCACAGACGACTGCAAAGTAGGGGCTATAACTGACTCTCCATCTGACACAGACATCCTCAAAAAGGGTCTCAGTGAGACAGATACCTGCTGTCAAAATCATGGCCTCAAGCTAAATGTCAAAAACTGCATAGTCATTCCCTTTGGAAAAAACAAAGTACCCACAAACTACCACATAGGTGGTAGTCCCCTAAATACAGAAAACATAATAAGGGATCTGGGGACCCAATAGATAGTAATCTCTCCTTTGATAATCACATTGCCAAATTGGTTAGAAAATCCTTCTATGTGGCCCACCTACTCGCAAAAGGCTTTGCATCCAGATCAAAAGAGGTAATTGTGCCCCTCTACTCATCACTCATCAGACCCATCATAGAGTACAACGCCCCATTTGGGATGTACCTTACAAGACACCTGCAACAGCTGGAAAGACCACAGAAGTACCTCACCAAGAGGATCACTGGCCTCAAACAGATGCCCTATGCAGCTCTACTGAAGAAACTCCAGCTGTACTCGGTTGCATACTGCCTACTCAGAGGTGATCTCTGCATGACATACAAGGCCATGTCCAAACCAGAATTAATGGACATGCTCCACCTAAAGAAAACCTTATCCCCTCAAGCCATATGCTCTAGGGATCTAAACCTCACCACAACAATAAATAGGACGTGTTGGAGGGATAGCTTCCTGTCCCAGAGACTTCCCATGCTTTGGAACAAGATTCCAATCTACATTAGGCAGAGCTCCTCGCTAACACTCTTCAAGAGAAGCCTTGATGAGTGGATGGGAAACAGAAAGTTTACCCCGGGGATTACTTAAGTAGCTCTGCTGGACAGAGGCACAGGGAACTAATCTAAGGGGGTGGTGAAAGCCAACACATTCTGGCTAAGCTTATAAATCCTATGAACATATGAACCTATTTATCTAGTGTAAATTCTGTGAATGGTTTCAGAGGAGCTTGGAAATATCAAGTTCATCCAAAAACCTGTCATTTTTCAGATGTGTGCCACATTTAAGTTAGGAATGTACATAACAGAAGTGTAATCAATGTGGGGAGAACAGTCATACTAGAAATAAGCATAAAGTGGAATGTAGGGTGTATAAAAAGGAAGGGCATTTCTGCTGTAAGTGTACTAAACAAGATAAAGTGGCAGAACTACAGATAGCTGTGAAAGAATGCATTGAAAATGAAAATTTAAATAATGAACAGTGAAAGAAAGAAAGAAAAAGAAAGAAAGAAAGAAAAAGAAAGAAAGAAAAGATATGGAATAAGTTTTAATTCAGGTGGGGGAGCTATTCAAATTGGATTACAGGATGTAAAAATTGGAACAAAAAGTGTTTTTGAAAATTTGGTGCGTAAAAATATGGAGCAAATAAAAAATAGTTCAGTCGTAGTTAACTTCTACCGATCCTTGTATTTTTAAACAACAAAAAAGAGAACCGAATGGGTAGGAAAATGCTCACTTTATTAAATAAAAAACAAAGCTTTCGGGAATCTCCCTTCTTCAGTGCTAAAGTTGAACAAGTTAAAACATTGTCTTATAAATGATATGCCAATAACCCACATGACACAGCCATCCAATATGTGTATAAAAAGCATTAAGAACATAAGCTCTTCTAAAAGACACAATACTTATAAAAGTAGGATGAATGTATATTTTATATTTTATAAGTATTGTGTCTTTTAGAAGAGCTTATGTTCTTAATGATTTTTATTAATGATTTTTATTCTCATATTGGATGGCTGTGTCATGTGGGTTATTGGCATATCATTTATAAGACAATGTTTTAACTTGTTCAACTTTAACACTGAAGAAGGGAGATTCAACTGTTTGTTATTTAATAAAGTGGCGTTCTACCGTTTCTTTTTTTGTTTTAAATATGGAGCAACAGGTTGAAGAGAAAGAAGGGGAAATAAGAAGGGATGGAAGAAATTTGGGCAGAGTGTAAAAGTAAAAAAAAGAAATTCAAAAATCTTTTTACAAAAGTTAAAGAGAAAACAGTATTGGAATTGTTTTATCAAATGTGAACAGTACATTGAATAGATTCAGAAGAATAAATACAGTGTAGTGGTGTTCAATGTTAGATGCTAATGTCATAAGTTTCCAAGATGCACATCTTCTTTTTTCAGAATTAGGTGGATTACAGACTGAAACATTATTGTATGGAACCTAGAGAAGAACAGATGTTGGGAATTTATTTTATTTGTTTAATGAAAAGATAAAAAGTACTAAATATGTATTTGAGTTATGCAGATAGACAGACCACATTAGATATTACGTTGGAAAAGTGGCATTTAGGCTATTAGGCTTATATACTTCACAGTATGAACAATAGGGATGAGTTATTTGACCAAGCTATGTTATTTGTAGCAGTAGATTTTAGAATTGCAATATTGTGGAATTTTAATCTATAATATAAAGAAGCAAGGAAAACGTGTCATCTTTGACACAATCTCCCATTCATGTCTCATAGTAAAGATCTCCCATCCAGGAATTAAACTGTATAGTACTAGATGGATAGCCAACTGTCTCACTGACAGAGCACACACTCTCAAAGTTGGGGACTTCACCTCCACCACTAGCCCACTTATCAGTGGAATACCACAGGGATCTGTGCTGGGTTCTCAACTGTTTGGAAACTACTTCCATGAAGCACAGGCAACAATATATGGCCTGTAGTTTACCAAGTTTGCAGATGACTGTTAACTGGGTGCACTCATACAGAGTCTACAGATGATGGTAACATATTACAGAAGGGGCTGACACAGACAATTGATTTGTGATAACTCACGTACTGAACCTTAAAGCAAACAATGCTTCATTGTCCCTTTTGACAATGAAATACCCATGATAATTATGATATACATAGCACCCTCCAAAACTCAAACACAGTGTTGTGAGACTTGGGAATACATTTTGACAGCAATATACACTTTCATCACTATGTGACCATAGTGGTGAGACACACATTCTGCATTGCGCACCTCATACATATGGACATCACATCCAAAACCATAGAAGTGATAGCTCTGCTATCACTAATTGATAATCAGGCCACTAATTGATTACAATGCTCTCTTCTGTCTATACCTCACCAGACACCTGCAGCAACTGGAGAAAACACAGAGGTTTGTGACTGAGAGAATCCAGGGCCTCCAAACATGACATACATGAAGAGACTGAAAGACCTGTCACTGTACTTAGTATCATGCAGGCTGCTGATAGGTGACCTATGCCTGGCCTACAGAGCATTTTCAGACCTTGCCCTTCTGGAAATGCTGCACATCTGCAAATGAATGGGACAAGAATAACTTGCTCCAGGGTTCTCAGCGTAGCCTGTGACATAAACAGAACATCTTGGGGACACAGATATATCCCCCAGTAATTGTCACTCCTCTAGAACAGGCTCTCACAGTGTGTAAAGCAGTGCTCCTCAATGACCCTGTTCAAGCGCAAACTTGAGAATTGGTTGGTTGATTATAAAGTTACCTGTATGGTGGCACCTGTGCCATCATGGACAGGGCCAGTTGTTGCTGCTCACAAAATCGATCTGCTAACAACTCTCTAACTATGCTCAATAAGAATGCTTGTGTTTTTACATAGCTAGGTTTGTAAACACCCTAGGTCCATTAGGCTAGTAGCTTTCTATGAACCTATGAAGCTATGAACCTATGCAGACCTCCCAACATCTTGTCTCCCACATGGCCTGTTAACGTCTACTATATGTTGACCTGCACTCTTGTAAAAATCAGACTTGTGCCATGACACTTGTGTAAAGTACTGTGTTCTGTAGTCTGTGTACTTAGATTGGTAGAGGTTCTGTTCTCACTGCAGTCAACTTGGTGTGTGTGTGTGTGTGTGTGTGTGTGTGTGTGTGTGTGTGTGTGTGTGTGTGTGTGTGTGTGTGTGTGTGTGTGTATGTGTGTGTCTAGACAGAAGAGCAGAAGGGTGCATCCTACAGTTACTGCTCCAGTATTTTGGTACTTGCACATACCTATACATCCATTTCATGTGGGCCTCCCAACCTCTTATTTCCCACATGGCCTGCTGATGTCATCTATTAAAAATTGATCTGCACTCTTGTGGAAATCAGACTTGTACCATGATACTTGTATAATGTACTGTGTTCTGTAGTCTGTGTACTTAGGTAGGGGTTCTATTCTTACTGCAGTCAAGTGTGTGTGTGTGTGTGTGTGTGTGTGTGTGTGTGTGTGTGTGTGTGTGTGTGTGTGTGTGCATTCTTGCTTGACATCATATAGAGCAGTTTACGCCATCATGTGGAACACTATTACCATATTCTCCTCTACATACCTTGCTGATGGCATCAGCTATAAAACGTCTGAGACACTCCAAGTCAGATTTGTGCTATGGAACTTGCATAAAGTACTGTGTTCTGTAGTCTATGTAGTTAGACAGGTATGGGTACTGTTTTCACTGCAGTCAACTGTGTGTGTGTGTGTGTGTGTGTGTGTGTGTGTGTGTGTGTGTGTGTGTGTGTGTGTGTGTGTGTGTGTGTGTGTGTGTGTGTGTTCTCTTGCTTGACAATACAGACATCATTTTACACCAGCATGTAGAACACAACTATTAGCATATTCTCATTAACAGACACTGCTCATGTCATCAACTATATCAGATTTGTGGATATGCAGTACTCCCGCCAGGGCAGGTCAGCAACTGGCATGGGAGCCAGGCAGATGTCACCTCATCTTATGCCAGACATATTACAGTGACATGACTTTTAATCTATCCACATACATCATGGCATGGTTTGTAGGCCTTGTATTGTCTTGGTGAGAAAGCCATGTGGTCTCTACAGCTGCTGCAGGTGTCTGGTAAGGTACATGCAAAATAGAGTATTATACTCTGTTACTGTTCTGATGAGGTTTGAGTACAGTACTGTCATAAAATCCTAAGATCTGAATATGATGGCATGACTTATGATGTGCACAGCACAGGCGTTCAATACCAGTGTGGACACTTGGTGGTCAAAGTGCAGATTGCTATCTAAATGTGCTCCCAGTGCTAGCATCACTGGGTTTCAGCATAGCAGGACTGTTGTTAATGCTGTGATTAACAAGAAATTCCACTTTTCAGAAAAACAACATAAAAATACATATTTCTGCATTTATTTGTAGATTGTGTGCCTTTGTCACCAATTATTTGTCTGTGTTACTTCCTCCTGTACTATGTTATCATAATTGGACTTAATGATTGCACCCAGCGTGCAACAATCAGCAAACATGGTAAGCCTGATCTGTTGGGAAGGAGAGTCCAAATAGTGAAGGGCCAAGCACAGATCCCTGGGTTTGCCAGTGGTGACAGCTCTATTGTTACAGGTTGATTCACCAATGTTCACGGTATGTGTTCTGTTGGTGAGCCAATTGGTTACCCATCTAGTACCATAAGGCTTAATCTCCAGCTGGGAGGGTTTCTCAATGACACCTGCATGGGGGATTGTGTTAAAACCCTAGGCCAGATCATGATAGGCAGTATGCACTGTCTTACCTTCATTCAGGCCTATCATACAGAATCACTGAGCTGTGACATCACAGATTGTCTATGGCTTGACTTAGGACATATACCTTCCTGATGTGGTTGAATATGCACTTCAGCACAACTCCATGTAGGCTTTGCGTGGATCCTGCATGAAGTTTTTTGAATACTGGGGATTATCTATCACTCTATTCATGATTTTCAAAAATGTCTCATAGTAACATAATTCATTCACAATTACTTGGCCTCCTGCATCAACATTTCTTTATGCCATTATTTTTCCTGTTACCTGTTAATACCCTTTCCTTCCATAATAACATGCTCATTTTCTTCTACATCTATGCCATTTGCAGTAAGATCAGAAAGTCCTTATGTTATAGTACTGCTATATATTTCTTTTATATCTTCTGAAATTAAAAATAACGAATTTCTGTTTTACATTGCCATTCTTAATTTCCATTCAGTTTGACCACATACTTTACGATTCTTCTGTTTTATAAGCTCTTTCACACTTTTTTGTATCATGACATGGTTGGTGAGGAAGCAAATGCAAACAAACAAGGCAAGAGACAGGGACATTGATGGATACAAAAGGTATGAGGACACCATGATTGGGGTGAGGGAGAGGAAAACGGAGGCTCATGGACATCAAGCTTGGAGACTGTGGGAATCAAGTCCTCACCCACTAGACTGTCATCACTGTCTCCTGAGTCTGCTGGTGTTTGGAGTGCTTAATATATCCTCCTTGTATGGACCATGAGGGAGAGCAGGCTCTCCATCAAATGTGGGCATACACCAATGGTGCAGTGCAAAACCCTACGCACCATCCCTGGCAACTCCCTGCATAAGATGAAATCCATCACCACTGCTTCTGGAGGGTACCACTGCACCAGTTTCTAGGGCAGTACAACCTGAGGGCACAAGTACTGCAGGGGCAGCAGAGGCAGTGCTATCAAGGTTGGCTCCCAGACATGCTGTGCATCGGTGCTGGAGCTGGTGGAGAGGGGGCAGGCTGATCCACTGGGCCTGGCCTACCTCAATGTGCTGTGTAGCATTTAGTAATGTGGTACACATGGATGACATGGAGACATTTTGATTACACATAATAGAAAATAAAAAATGAGAGGTAAGGGTTGGGGTGAGAGAAAAAAAAAGTGATAAAATAAGCACCATCATATGCAACATACAATGCATTAACACAGTTATACAACCATTTTATCTGAAGTATTACATTTAAGTATACCTCCTAACAGGTACACACTATGTGACAGATTGCTGAAAGTAATCATTGAAATATCCATATGTTGTATATATGTATGTTCCAATTAAACAGATTACAGTCTACAGCAGGGCATTTGTGCCATTAGTATAGAGTTTTTAATTTCATGTAAATATTATTAAATAAATTACAGTATTGTATAATTGGGAATCATGGTATTTGAACCCAAAACCTCTGACTACAGTCTAATATTGGACTCTTACAATCGGTTTGTGCTACAGAGTAATGCATGCATACTTACTTTTATAGTCGAGATATGCATGCTCAATTTGATACACTTCTGTAATAGACCAAAAAAGCTGTCTTTAACTTTTAATGCTACAATATCACTTCTCTTCAGTTGCATACATTCCACTTACTTCTTTCAGTCTCTCCAGTCAAGCAACATGAGCCTGTCGATTGAACTCCTGTTCAATGGGAGCTGAGGAAAGAAGATAAAACAACAGAAGACCATTATGCATACCAGTCTTGCCTATATTTAGCTTTCTAAGTGTTACAAGTACTCTCTGTTATTGTCATACTTACACAGCTGTGGGATTTCCACAGCCTTAAATTCCTACAACCAACAGTTGACAGTATACCTTTTTCTCTTGCATAGGTATTAAAATGTTGCCTAAATTGCTCTACAGTGCATGGGATACCAGTTGCACTGGATACAGACTTTACCAGGAGTCCATTAAGTATCCTGGACTCCTGGACACCCCACCTCTGTGCTCTAAAGTGTGCACCTTCCTCTCCAATGTCAGCCATGTCTACCAGCCTAACTAGAGCAACGGAAACTGATGCTTTCTTGCCAGTTGCAGTTATCATGTTTACTGGTAGTAGTTTACAAGCAGCGATGCCAACTGTGTTTGCAAGATGTTAAGCGGAGCACAGCAGTGCTAAGCAGGGAGCAGTTAAATAACTGAATTTGGAAAGTTAATCTGACACTTGGCCTTAGTTTTAGGAATGTCTACTGCTGTAGCTTGGAATATATACTGGAAATTGGAAGGTAACTGTTAGGTGAGTTAAGTTTGCATACATGTTCTGGGAGAATAATTGTAAATAACCTGGCATTTTTTTGTTTTGAGGAAAATGTACTTTTACACTGTGGGATTCAAACCTAGGCATAAGGGACAAAGCATTTTCTTCCACAGCATTGATTTTCCATCTTTGCCACAGAAGAAGTGCTGCTCCTACATAGTCAGGAATCATACATAAATACTGGTAACAGTTTGAGCTGTTACACATGTATGTGTGTTTGATCTGACAAGGTTATTAGATATAGATCCAGTTGTGTATGCATCTTAGTTAATTGTGTAGGCCATGAAGTCCAGTTAGCAGAATTATACTTACAGAAATGTAGTAGTCAGTATACCCTCAGTCATACATTTAAAAACACAGTAATGGTGTCTCGTCCTTCATACATATAATTCGTATCAACTCAATGATCTAAAGTGTTATAAGCGAGAGTGAATATAATGAGAAGTGGAACAACAGTAAAACTGTTGGGGATATCCTGTATTAGAACCCAGAATCATGTGTATAGCAGTCCTACACTTACACCTGTTGCCACAAGAATGTTGAAATAACACTTGTCTATTGTTCAGTTCATTGCTATACACTGACCTGTCACAACAGTAAAAATAGGTTGTACACCCTGTACTAGAATCCAAGACCATCTGTACTCCAGCTGTAGACTTACACCTGCTGCCATAGGGCTAGTTACATGAAATTTCCTAATTTCTTAATAATTCTTAAGGTTTCTGTGTTAAGCACAGCACAACACTACTTAACGGGTTTGCACAGTGCCCAACAGAATTAATAGAGTGTATCTGGTTTAAATTATTGGCTGTCTGAGTCCTGTATGCAGGTGTTTGATATCTGCAGTTGCTGGGGTATCCTGCTAACTGCCGTTCAATGCCATTAAGCACACATACTATAAAATACAGAAATTGAAACAATGTATTGTTTTTGATCTTTGCCCTTTTACAGATGCCCTGTTTGCAGGTGTTCTGTCTGCTTCTTGGGTGGCACAGCCAAACCTGACATCCAATTTTCTACATTTCTCATATTTGCCTAAGCGGCACATTGTGCAAACACTCGCTCAAAAAAAAAGAAAAAAAATGCACAGATAGTTAAAATGAGGAAAAGCAATATATGACATACACACTAAAAAATATTAGTACACACAAGATATTTCTACATAGGTCTGGATTTGAACTCTCACTCCAGTGATCCTTCAGAACAAAGGAAGGGTGCCTTATTGCTCTTTGCCACAAAAACAACTTTGTAGGAAGGAACTGAAATCATTCTGTATACAACCAACTGCAACATCGTTTACAGTAATATGAAACCATGCAATTGTTATTTTGTATATTTATTATTTTTGGATATAGTGCACTTAGTGATCACACAACCAATTCTGACTATTGCTTGCAAATACACAGCTGTCTTACCTCTCTACGTTTGTTGGTCATTCTTCTCTTATCTGAACACTAATCTGAGACATGCAGCCTATAAGCCATTCTATATCATTGTCCTTTAAATGTGTGAGGATATGAAATGGCAATGAAGGGAAGGCTGGATGTTAATGAACAGAACATGTGAACTGTGTGCAACTTACTTACATTTCCAACCTTGACATAATTGCATCTAACACATTATAAATCTAACCTGACACACCCAACTGCATGTAGATCAGGCTGCAGTGCTGTTGTGTTTTCCTTCTCACAACCAGTAATCATTAACAGTTGCAATCCATTAAAAATAAACACTGAGGGAGTGCCTGCACTATGTTTACATCTGTACATGGAGCCAAGTATTTCGGATTCAGAAATTGTAATGAGTTCACACCTGATATGCATCTTCCCCATGCTGGCAGCCCTGAATCTACACCATAAAAAAGCATGTAGCTAGGGAAACTGAAGGTGAGGAGACTTGTTTATGTGTAGAATACAGAAAAGTGGCTTTTACTTTGGGATATAACTGCACAGAGGATTACTGAACTTCAGAATGTATTCGTGCATTTTGTCAGCTACTGCATATGCTGAAGAATCTGTATAATAGTTTAATATATATTTTTAATTAGCAAATGCTTTTACACTTTTATCTGCATGCATTAAGTGTAATGATGGTATAGGCTTGCTTGTCAGGGCATTTCACAGGTATATATGATTGACAACAGCTTAAAATGGAATGTTCTGTGTTAAATATGTACACATGTTTCAGGGACAGTTCATTTGATAACACTTTTAGTATTTCAAAGATGGATTGTTAGCAAAATATATCATTTTTATCATACCAAAAGTATAAAGAACTTAAAAATTAGACGAAAAACTTATCAACAAAGACAAAAAAGACTTTTATTATAATCCCACAAAAACATTAAAATCTGATCCAAAATATTCTGGAATGCTATAAACCAAATACTACATCCAGGTAACCCAACTTCACCAAACCCATGTCCTGACAAGCCACCTGAGAAACTGCCAATACCTTCAACGTCTACTTTCTCAAATTCATTTCCAAACTATTTAACCTCAACCTCTCAAACAACACTTTAAACCTCCCTATACACCCCTCAATCACTATCTCAGTAAACTCCTTCTCTCTCTCAAACCTGTCACCACTGACTATATCAGAACTCTATTCTCAAAGCTCAAACCATGCTCTGTATCAGCAGACAATATTCCTGCTTACTTTCTCCAGATTGCTGCAAACTCCCTTGCTATGCCTGTATCTATACTAATCAATCACTCCATCTCTAAGTCTAATGTTCCTTCTATCTGGAAACAGTTTTACATTCTTCCTATTCATAAAGGAGGTAACTTCACAGAAATATCTAATTTCAGACCTATTGCTATCCTGTCCACTCTCCAAAATCCTTGAGAAATGTATACACAAACAAGTTATACATTATCTCTTACAAGAAAAACTTCTCAGTCCAACACAGCATGGCTTCCATCCCAAGAATAGTACATCCACAGCTCTGCTATCATTTCTCAACATCCTAGTCCTTGCTAAAGACAATTACAAATTCATATCCTGTCTATTCCTTGACCTTTCTAAGGCTTTTGACACTGTCTCACACACTCTCTTACTTAGTAAACTTGTAGACCTAAACTTCTCCCCTGATACAGTTGCATGGTTCTCTAGCTATCTGTCTGATAGGCTGCAGTCAGTACGATGGGACTCAGCACTATCTACCCCTCTTTCAATAAGAACCAGTGTGCCCCGAGGTTCCATTCCTGGACCTCTACTCTTTAATATCTTCACCAACTCACTCCACTCCTCTTGTCCTCAATCTAACATTGTCCAATATGCAGATGACTCTACAGTCATAACTATTGCTAATTCCCCCTTAGAACTCCTAAGAAATACCCAGACATCCTTCAACTCAGTAGAGACATAGCTCACTAATAATCAGCTCATCCTCAATCCTAAGAAAACA
Organism: Protopterus annectens; assembly: GCF_019279795.1. Taxonomy (NCBI): domain Eukaryota; kingdom Metazoa; phylum Chordata; order Ceratodontiformes; family Protopteridae; genus Protopterus; species Protopterus annectens. Next base: position 698,404,313 of record NC_056726.1, on the reverse strand, counting down.
AAATTACTACTCTTTCTTTCTAAATCTGCAAACCACATTAAACTTTCCTTCTCCATAAGGTCCCTAAACAATACTCCTATAGAAGTCAAAACTAGCACAAAACACCTTGGCATTACCATTGACGACCAACTAAAATTCGATCTTTACATTAACAATTGTATCAAAAACAATCCACCAAAAGCTAGGGCTACTGTACAGGAACAACAAATTCCTAACTACTGAAACTAGGATTTCTCTTACCTATGCCTACCTTCTACCATGCTTAACCTATTGTTCCCAAATACTCACATATCTGAACTCCTCCCTACTTATCAAATTAGAATCAACCTACCACAAAGTAGTTAGATTTGCAGCTCAACAAACATATACATCTCACCACTATCTCTCCCTAAAATACCTGAACTGGCCTGAACTACTTCACCATTTTCCTACAATCTGCACATAAATCATATACTCCATCCTATATCAGCGTGATTTCTGCCCAAGTCTATCATCTGTCATCTCTCACTACTCCCCTACCAGACTTCTCCGAAGCTCATCCCAAGACTTGCTAAAAATCCATAAACCCAAATCCAACACAGGGTGCCACTTATATACCTACTGTCCCTGTATTGCATGGAACTAGCTCCCACTAGAAATAAGGACTCTGACTCACCCCAAACAATTTAAGCTAGCAGCCAAAGACCAGTTTAAAAAACAATGGTCCTGCCATTGCACTCACCCTCCCTGATTATTACCTAACTTTATAGTACAGTCAAATTAACTTACTAAAATTTACCATTAACTAGTTCATCCTACGCTTCCTATGCAACATCCAAAGCTTCTTCTCTACTGTGCTCCATGAAATTCTTGTGTAACCTTTTAAGTTTCTGCTACTCTGCATACAAAAGCTTATATTTACTCAACTCTTTTTAAACCAACTCATACAACTTATTCTACTTTTTTAACATTCTCTTTTTTGTTTATAGTATTGTTTTATCTGTCAACAATATACATGTATGTAGCTTACATATTTTAACTCTCAAAATTCTCTATTGCTATTTTTATTGAAATGTATCTGCATTGCTATTTTTATTGCATTGTATATCTTTGGAGCTTTTCTTCCCGGGCCTTCACCAAAAAAGGCCAATAGCTCAGCCGGACACTCCCGATCAACAAATGTAAAATAAAAATAAAATAAATAAAATAAAAACGTTGTCTGTTCTTTTGGTGGGGGGGGGGGGAACAAAGCTGCATTTCTGTTATGTCACAAACAAGGATGTTGCTTTTGTTGGTTTACTATCATATGTTCGAATCGAACTCCGTCAACTGCACTGTTGTCGAACACGGAAATTTGAAAATAGTAATGTCGAACACCAAAAGCCAACCTAGGAACTGGTTTTAACATGGGTTGAGATAGGGGAGAGGTTTGTAGTTCGGCAATAACAGTAAACACCTGTCTTGACCCATGTTGAAACTGGTCCTAGGTTGGCTTATGGTGTACTGTTCGACATTACCGTTTTTGAATTTTCGTGTTCGACAACAGTGCACTTGACGGAGTTCGATTCGAACATATAATAGTTATCCCTTTTGTTACTGGCCTTTTTCTTTTTTTTTTTTTTGCAGCCATTCTGCACAGTGATTCAGCTGTAGCATTGTTGCCTCATAGCAAGAAGTTCTCTGGTTTTATTCTCAGCTGGAGTGCCTACTGTGTGGAGTCTGCATGTACTCAATGCATTTCTGTGGGTTTTCTCTGGGTACTCCGGTTTCCTCCCATGTTACAAAGACATGCATCTGGAGTGTTTCTCCTTGGGCCTCACTGAAAATTGGCTTCATTCCAGGTCAGACTTTCCTGGTAAACAAATCACAATTAAATAAATTGTTCGTATTCCAAATCCCTAGACTGTTTTATGTTTTTCCAGTGAGTAATACTGAATGCTACCTTTTCTGTTTTATCTGGGAACAGTTATTTTGTAGTTATGTGATACTTATGTGTATTATTCCTCTGTTGTTTTTTTAGGACACCTAAGATTATGCCACCTAGGCATCTCAATCCATGAAAATCACCTGTCACTGATCTTGAGAATCAGTTCATTGTTGACACTTTCTGGCAATATGGTGCCTTCCTGCTTGAGAGAGGATGTGTAGATATGTTAGTCAGAATGCATATTTGGCAGCGATTATCACAGATGTTAATGCAGTGGGTAGCCACAGCAGGACATATGACCAGGTGCACCATAGGGCAACTGACATGATCTCATCTGCATGGAGGAAAGCAGCTGCAGTGGGCCATGATTGGATGGGTACTTGGGGGGGGGGGTCTGCTACAGACCCTCCACTAACAGCAAATGAAGAGTTCCATTCCACTGTCAGGGATCCAGACAGATCCCAGGAAAGTGAAGAACAACATCCTTGACATCCATGCTACTGTTTCAGGGACAGCAAACATGTCCCAGGAAGCGCTTCCAGGTAGGCTTTGGATCTCAATTGTTGAATACTGTTGTATAATAAAACAATTTAAATCAGTACATTGCTTCTGTTTACAAGAATTTTTTTTATGGGGATTGAACATTACTGCAGTTAGCACATTCTGACTGAATAGCTTAGGTTTAAGTTGTCATCCAAGTTCTTGTTGAAAGTATAGTCAATATAAAGTGGAAAAAGTATTACACCCTGTGTTACTGTTAATTGTGATGATGCTGTTCTTACCTTTTGCTTAACACCTACCAAGACCATATGACATGCAGAGGATACCATCGTCTGCACATGGTAAGCCAAACATTTTTTGTCAGTACTGATGAGCAATTCAAAGAAATAATTTAGTGTGTGATTTTGATGTCAGGACTGCTGTGTGAATTGCTGTACTGTCCAATAGTAGCAGCACTGTTATTTTGTCAGCTTATATTGGAGTATAGTAGTTCAGATATAATTTTTTCCTGTGTTTGTTGTTTATTATCATATGTGATCCTGACAGTGGAAGTGTGGGAATTCTACCACCTGATGTCAGAGTATCAGTAGACTGTGATGATGATGGTGGCCAAACAGAGGCAAAGTTGGGGGTGCAGAGGTTGAATCTGACACTGAGGTTGACATACATCCACCCTTGAAATTACATTGGACGCAGCCAGGAGGCCTATGCCTACCATACCTCCCAACCGTACCGAACTACTCAGTTTTTACTGAGTTTGGAGTCCAACCATACCGAATTACTCATTTTTTACAGAGTTTTTGGGTCCAAATAATGGTGTGCCATGATTCCCGAGTGACACCCCTTCATTTCCAAATTTTTTTCCGGTTTCGAGCTGATGTTATTACATGCGTAATGACATCAGCTTCATCAGGGCTACCAGCCTGTCAGAATCAGTCTCAAGGGCTCAGTGCATACATTTCTGGACTTTGAGGATGTACGCACAATCAGGGAAACAGTCTATCTCTCTCATCTGTGATGACAAGTGGGAACCGCAAAGTCCAGGATGAACACCGAACAAAACATATTCAGTTCTGCCGTTCGTCCAGATGTGAAGTCCAGTGTGTATGTGTGTGTGTGTGTGGGGGGGGGGTGAAAATGCCCCCAATTTAATAGGTTCTCAGGCTCAAATCCTGTACCTTAGGTACGAGGTAAAAAGAGCCTAAAGTCCCTAGCCACCACCTGTTCCTCATAAAATCTGTGGTTTTCAGGATTTTTGTGGCACATCAGTAAAGGATTTAATTCACTAAATAACAGCAGGCATTTGAATTTCAGACTTCATATTCTTCAGAAAATAAATGCTAACACAAAACCTTTTATTTTCAAAGTTTATAAGATTAGTATCTGAAATTTGTCCCTATTTTGGGGCTGTATTCCCCCATTATTGGCTTTGTCCAGGTGTTTTGTACTAAGAGGTTCAGAGCTATGATGAGAAGTGAGAACTGAATTCATTAAATGATAGCCATTTAAGTTTCAGTCTTCCCATCTTTCAGCAAACTGCTGATTTGGCATAGTGGAATATTGCTCTGACAGTAGTACACAGGGTCCTGGGTTCAAGACTTGGCAGTGAAATGCATCGTAGTAACACAACATTTTATTCTAGCAACTTTCCAAAATGTTTCTCCTCCCCCCAAAAAAATCTGAAATTGAAAATGAGGGCAAGAAGCTGTGCAAGATGTCTGTGGCATACACTACTGTCATTTTCTATATAAATATATCTATATATATATATATATATAAATATATCTATATATATATATATATATCAGAAAAAAATTCCAAGGTATGGAGACAGGCACACTGTTAAAGATTCCACATGTCTGTTTATTATTCCAATTCCACAAAAATGTACTGTGTAAGCACTTTTGTAAAAAATGACTTCTTCATACACATCATAACACTTCATAAAAGACTCAGTTTTTATACCATAACTAATCAACACAAACCAGTTTCCCTACAAAATATTTAAAGGTACGTACATATTTAGAACCATTGTTCATTCATATAATGAATAAATTTAACATAAAATACAAGTTCAATAACATGCTAAAAAATACAATTATAAAAAGTTTTCATAAAACCTATACCATATAAACTAATTTCTTAATATTCTTATTTCTTAAGACAGGTAAGAGGGATAGAGTGTATCATTCAGCCCATACCCTCTGTGTTCTCCGAGCCTAAAAATCCATTTCAGTTCTGTTAGTTCTGTATCATTTACTAAATCACCAAGTCTTTCATTGGCATATTGCACATGAAATACTTTGAATAAGAACGTGTGTTCATTCTCCATAGATATAATATGTTTAGCCAATGCACTATATTCTTCTCCCCTTTTTGTGCAATATAGATGGTCTCTAATCCTGGTTTTGAGATGGCGGTTGGTTTTGCCAACATAACATTTATAGCACTTAACACAGGAGGCAAAATAAACTAAGTCTTTACTATTGCAATTGACTTTAGCTCTAATCTCCCATAAATATCCGGTTTTGGGGTGCCTAAAAAACCTAAATATATTAATATATTCACAGTAATTGCACTTGCCACACTTACTTGTGCCTCTTTCCAATTCATGGGTGATTACATTAGACTTCGAATAACACAGCTGCTGTTTAAGACTTTTCCTGTTTTTATATGTGAATTTAGGCTTCTGCCCTACCCACCTTTCTGTTTGCTCATCAACTAATAAAATGTACCAATTCTTGTTTATAATGCTTTTCACACTACGTAGTTCCTGAGTGTATGAAATAACTAGGGGGATTCTTATGTCTGTGGCATCATCTTTATCTATACCAACTACTTTCGTTGAGAAATATGGCTTGCCTCTTCCATGCCTGTCAGCCTTAATCCGTTCATATACTGAATTTATTTGGCTCTTGGTGTACCCTTTTCCTTGGAATTCCTTCTTCAAATCTACCTGATTAACAAAGAATTTGTCATCGCTAGTAGTGAGGCGTGATGATCTGAGCCCTTGTCCCTTTATTATATTTGAGAAAATATGGGGTGGGTGCATGCTATCGCTATGTAAATAAGAGGGTTGATAGCATTCTTTTCTATACATCCTGGTTTCAATACCTGCACTGCTTTGTTGCACTACTACATCCAAGAAGGTGATTTTTAACCTCGACTTCTTGGTATTAAATTGTAAAAAAATTATTAGTGTTTAATTCTGTACATAATTCATCCAGTGCTTCTTCACTACCCTCCCACCCAATAAACAGATCATCCACAAAGCGACTGTATATCCTGATCTGTATACTCCCTTTTAAGTGTATTTGATGGTTTTCCCACTCATCCATTACCAGGTTGGCATAAGAGTTAGCACAACCAGTGCCCATCTCTACTCCATCTATTTGCCTGTAACACTTGTCACTGAAGAGAAAGATGTTATGCTCTAAAACTATTTCCAACAACATATATAAAAAAATCTATTTGACTGTTCTGCTGCTTTCCATGTCTCATAAGGGATGCTTTCTGTGCTAACTCTTATGCCAACCTGGTAATGTGCAGGTATTAAAACCATATTTTTAGGCTCGGAGCCCATAGAGTGTATGGGCTGAATGATACACTATCCCTCTTACCTGTCTTAAAAAATAAGAATATTAAGAAATGAGTTTACATGGCATAGGTTTTATGAAATCTTTTTATAATTATATGTTTTAGCATGTTATTGAACTTATATTTTATGTTAAATTGATTCATTATATGAATGAACAATGGTTCTAAATATGTATGTACCTTTAAATATTTTGGAGGGAAACTGGTTTGTGTTGATTAGGTAAGGTATAAAACCTGAGTCTTTTATCAAGTGTTATGATGTGTCTGAGGAAGTAATTTGTTACGAAAGCACTTACACAGTACATTTTTTGTGGAATTGAAATAAACAGACTTATGGAGTCTTTAACAGTGTGCATGTCTCCATACCTTGGGATTTTTTCTGATTTATATCTTTGGCTTTTGCTCACTTTGGTTTGGGACATGTTTTTGCTTGTATATATATATATATATATATATATATATATATATATATATATATATATATATAGTGGGTGTGGAAGTAGACTTTTATGATGGACATGTTCTGAATTGGGCAGTTTAGTCATTATTGGTTCATGCATTTTGTTTCATTGCCTACTGAAAAAATGTTCAGACAGTAAATTTAAAATGCACTCTGTCTAACAAGTGTGCTGTATTATACAAGGAATATAATTTAATAAAGTCAGGAAGGTGTATCAAAGAACACGTTTGTTTCTTGTTTCGTGTGCAAGGGACCAATGATTTGAAAAGAGCCCAAAGGTAATCTTTATCCACCACTGGCCAGATGCATTTTTTTTTGGGATGTGGTGTGGGTTTCAGTGCTGTTTCAATGAATGTGAGTTTCAAGGGCAGAGAAGTTTTAATGCCAAGTCTATTTTCATTGTCAGACAGTATTGCTTTGTTTAGCAGCTTTGTTGTTTAGCAGATGTCTATTAGTGTTTGTGCTATAAAATGTAAAAATAAAATCCAAATAATCACTGTAGAAGTAAAGTAGTATGTACACATTAGTGTTTATGGTAAATGGGGCAAAATAGACAGGTAATGGGACACTGGGATGGCTGCAGAGGGGACTCTGGTGCCATACTTCGGTTATCTGTTCTTCAGTTTGCATTTGGAAGTTGGATCCCAGAGTTCCATTGGAGTGGACAAGGTTACATAAGTATGTATGCAAATTTGATGTTAATCAGCGTACAGATTTGTACCTATTTTTCATGACCCTTGTCCAGATTTTTGATGTTTCCAGGTTGAGAGGTATGATGCCTACCCATTCCAGTGAGCTCACAGATATTGGAGAGGTGGAGGGTGAGACAATTGATCAGGGAAGTGTGATTACTGCAGCTTTAGTGCCTGTTGACTGTGGCCATAGCCAAAGTGTGGGCAAGGTGCCACACAGGATGGTTGTTAGGGGTGCTTGAGGAAGGGTGCTGTCCATCCCCCACCTGGTCCAGGTTTCTCTTCCCGTGCCACTCAACATATGTGTAGAGCCATCATGGAGGCACAGGAATGTTCCCATAGGTGCTCCAAAGAAATGCTTTGGGTTATAGATGCACCACAGGCTGACATGCGTGACTGCCTACACCATGTTGCTGATGACAAGCAACAAACGGGGGATAAAATTAATACCTACACTACTATAGCCCAATATATGCTAACAAACATACAGTGGTGCCACTATTACAGTACAGCAGTACACACAACAGGCCTGACATCAACATCACACACTAAGATATTTCTTAAATTTGCTCAGCAGTACTGACATACAAATGTTTGCCTTACCATTTGCAGATGGTATTCTCCTCTACAAGCCAGATGGTCCTGGGAGAAGTTAAGCAAAAGGTAAGGGCAAAATCATCACAATTAACAGTAACACAGGAGGTAATACTTTCACCCCTTTATATGTCCATTAACTATACTTTCAACAAAAACTTGGCCGACAACTCCAACCTAAGCTAATCAATCAGAATGTATTGTTAACTGCAGCAATCTTCAATGCCCCCACCCCCGTAAAAAAAATTCTTGTGACATAGAAGTAACGTATTGATTTAATTGTTTTACTATACAACAGTATTCAACAATTGAGATACAAAAGCCTACCTGGAAGCTCCCCTGGGGCATGTGTCCTGTCCCTGAAAAAGTAGCACCAATGTCAAGGACATGCTGTTTTGTACTTTCATGAATGTTGTCTGGATCTCTGACAGTGGACAAGAACTCTTCATTTGCTGTTAGTAGTGGCTCTGTAGTAACCCACTGGTACCCATTTGATCACAAAAATGTGCAATATATGCACATTTCAAGGATTACTTGCAGCAATCTGTAGTATAGTGTGCATCTGTAAGAAGGTAGACTTAAATAAAACTTAATATAATAAAGTTATATAATTGTATTAATGCACTGTATGTCATATGATGGTACTAATCTTATCTCTTTTTCTCTTAGCCAAACTCTTATCTCTCTTTTTTATTTTTTTATTTTTATTTTATTTTATTTTTAAAAATATTTATTTTATTTTTATTTTATTTTACAAATATTTTTATTTTATTGTAATTTAAATTTATTGTTAAAATATTTATTTTATTTTTATTTTATTTTATTTATTTATTTATTTATTTTTTATCATGTGTCATCACAATGTGTTCATGTCATCCATGTGTATCACATCACTAAATGCTCTACAGTACAGACCGGTAGGCCATTCCCAATGGATCAGCTTGAACTGCTCTACCAGCTGCAGCTCCAATGCCCATCACATCTGAGAGTCAATCTGGCAGCACTGCTTCTGCTGCCCCTACACTACCTGCACCTTCAGGTAGTCCTTCCTTGGAGTCTGGTCCAGTGGTACCCTCCAAAAGCAGTAGCAGATATGATGGTTTCATCACCCCCAGCGAGTTGCCAGGGGTGGTGTATAGGGTGGTGCACCTCACCACTGGTGCACTCCTATGCTGGATAGAAAGGCTGCTCTCCCTTGTGTTTCAAAGAAGGAGGAGGAGGAGACATCAAGCAATACAGCCACGTGCAGAGTAAGGTGACAATGATGGTAGTTCAGTGGGTGAGGACTCGATTCTCACTGTCTCTAACCTTGACGGCTGTGGGTCTGGATTGTCCCCACCCTCACCACAATCATGGTGTCCCGCAGCCTTTGGTGTCCATCATTATCCTTGTCTCTTGTCTTGTTTGTCTTGCCTGTCTGCAATTGCTTCCTCACCAACCCAACTTATCTGACCCAGATATCCCTATGTCCTTTTCCCAACATTGTACTCTCTCTCAAATAAAAAATAAATGGGCACCTGTCCTACAAAATAAATAAATAAATCGTCCAATACATATCCTGCATTTCTCACATGTGTGTTCTCGACACACTTCATTCAGTCCAATTGGCTATACAACATGACTGTGTTCTTTGCACCCCTCTCTCTGGAGGTGTCAGTCCAAATTCAGTTAATATTCTGCACATATTTTCAGTTTACATTGTTAAATAAATGGATAGCTCTGGTTCTTTCCTACCTCCTTCCGGCACATTCCTGTATTAATTTCCATTTGTTCTTCCCCCTGCTTGCTCCCCATTTTTCTCTACTCACTTTCATATCTACCCAATTTTCATAATTCTAATCTAGTGAAAAAATAATCACACACAACACACGTAATTTTCTGCAAAAGCTATGGATCCCTTCACTTTCTTGGCTCCATGTTTGCCAAAGGTGTGCATCACTCACCCACAAGCAGCAATGGTGACAGGTGGCAAAATGATGCAGTTACCTCCACTCAATGTCACTTAACACTGCTGCGCTATGCCAGCACACAGCAAAACATGTACCATAAAGAATTCATATCATTGCATTATCGATATATAAGTTAAAGTATTTAAAAGTATCAGATAGACCTGGGTTCAATCCCAGTACCAAAAGGGCACAAAAAGGAATGTTACAATGTATTAACACATGCTGCCACAGATCCAGTTAAGCAACAGCTGTGTTGTATAGACTCAATACTAACAGTAAGACTTTAGAACTGTGGCTTAATTTTGTGTATTGACATAGCTATACGCAAACATGTGTATTTCTCATGTGTATATACTTTGTCAACTGTCACACAAACCCGCTGCTCTCCATACTATGGAACAACAAATATTATGTATTACTGCTGTATACTGTCCATTTCCTATCTAAAACATGAAATTACATGTGGGAACATTAAAACCTGAAGGCCACCCACCAAGCACTGCAACCCTGACATCTCAATACTCTTTCCACACATATATCACCAACACCCAGACATTAATATCAAATGTTGTGTGATATGTAATGCACATCAGTCTGGTAACATGCAGAACTAGAACTACTGACCCATAAGCCTAAAAAGCCTTATCTACAAGCCTGGGGAAGGGAACAGCATGAACCTTATCCACAGGGACATATTTGACCTTCGACACACTTCACCCAACTCATTTTGGTTTTGTCAAGGGTATATCTTGCTTATTAAAAATTGTGGACTTCTTTGATAATGACCCCAAAGACCTGGATGAGCGATAATGGAGCATAGCACTATGTTGATTTATCCAAGGCCTTTGACACTATCCCCCATTGAGGTACATAGAGAAACTCTCCCATCTGGGGATTAATCCATGCATTACTAGATGGATAGCCAACTGGCTCACTAACAGAACACACACTGTCAAAGCTGGGGACTGCACCTCCACCAGTAGACCACTTACCAGTGGAATATCACAAGGATCTGTGCTGAACCCCTAGTTGTTTGGAAAATGTTTCACTGAAGTCCAGGCAAAGGTAGATGGCCTGTGGCTTACTAAGTCTGCAAATGACTGTCCCCTGGATGCAATCATATAGAGTCCCCCAACTATGTTAACATATTACAGAAGGGACTGACACTGACAAATGATTGGTGCCAAACTCACAGACTGAACCTTAAAGCAAAAAATGCCTCATTGCCCCCTTTGACAATGAATTACCCCAGCTAATTATGATATACATATCACCACTGTAAGCTCAAACACAGTGTTGTGAGACTTAGGAACACTTGTTGATAGCCATCTACACTTCAGTCACTATGTATCCATAGTGGTGAGACACACATTCTACATTGTGCACCTCATAAATAAAGGTCATCACATCCAAGATCAGGGAGGTCATAGCTCTGCTGTACTCTACCCTTATCAGACCAATAATTGTGTACAATGCTCACTTCTGTCTGTACCTCACCAGACACCTGCATCAAATGAAGAAAACAAAGAGGTTTATGACTGAAAGAATCCAGGATCTCCAAAACATGACAAACATGGAAAGACTGAAAGACCTGTCACTGTACTCAGTATCATGCAGGCTGCTGAGAGGGGATATATGCCTGTCCTACAGAGCAGTCATAGACCCTGCCCTACAGGAAATGCTGGACATCTGTAAATAAATGGGACAAGAATAACTTGCTCTGGGATTCTCAACCTAGCATCTGACATAAACAGAACATGCTAGGGAGACAGATATATCTCCCAGCGATTGCCACTCCTCTGTAATAGGCTCCCCACTGCATGTGACGCTGTGCTCCTCAATGACCCTATTCTGGCTCAACCTTGACAGCTGGATAGGTGATTGTAAATTCACCCCTAGGGTGACACCTGTGTCCCTCATAGACAGGGCCAGCCAGTGCTGATCACAAAATCTCTCTGCTAACAATGGCCATCTAACTATGCTCAATAAGGGTACTTGTGTTTTTACATGGCAAGGCTTGTAAATGCCTTAGGTCCATTAGGATAGTAACCTCCTCTTTCCCTGTGTTCATTCCTACAATTTATCTGTGTGTCTCTATTCAATGCACACACTTGCCCTGAGTGTTTGTTTTATATGGCAGTCCATGTCCCCTTACAGATCATTTACACAACTTCAGTACAGAATGCCAGGAATGGGATTTTGTAATATTCTGCATTGTAGATGCACTGTCCTGTACTATGTTTGGACCATATACTTAAAGTTCATACCTCTCAATTGTCTAGATTTTCACAGAATGTCCAGATGTGTTCCTTATCAAATTTGTGGCTTTCTGCCATATCACTGGTTGATTTCAGGACTGATGTGACTCAGTAATTACATACATTTGAGATTCAGACTTCAAATCCTTCAGAACGTCTATCTTAACACAAACCCCTGGTTATTCTAGCACATTTCTATAGGGCAAATATGTAAAATATGCCCCTATTCCTGGGTCATTGTCCCCCATTATGTTGGCTTTTGTCCAGATGTCTACCACTAAGAGATTGAGAGCTATCTGTGAAGACCTGGTGATCTTTGTGTCATTCCATGAAAAACCTTGGACCTTCAGTGCTGTGATTTAAACAGGAGTGCTACCCTTGTTCACTTATATGGTTTCCAGGTTGGCAACACTGTTGCCAGCCAAGAAACCTCACTTATTTATGTTTAAACTTGGTGCGTGGCATGAATATGCAATGAGCACTGCTGCTCACTGTGCATCACCGTGCACACATGTAAACTCCATGTAGGCTTTTCTCAAAGCCTACACAGAGTTTATTGAATCCCACTGATAGTGTTGTCAGTATCATTCTCTGCATACAAAACCTTATATTTACTCAACTCTTTCTAAACCAACTCATACAACTTATTCTAATTTTTTAACATTCTCCTTTTTGTTTAGAGTACTGTTTTACTGTCAGCAATATACGTATATGTAGCTTACGTATTTTAACTACCAGAATTTTCTATTGCTATTTTTATTGAAATGTATCTGTATTGCTGTTTTTATTGCATTGTATATCTTTGGAGCTTTTCTCCCAGGACCTCCGCTGAAAAAGGGCCATAGCTCAGCTGGACACTCCCAGTCAACAAATGTAAAATAAAATAATAAAATAAATTGGCAAAGGATATTTTTAAGTCACAATAGTCTGATTCTTGAGTTGGAGATGAAAATATCATTTGTTTAATTTTATTTGGATTTAGGAGTAGTTTAGATTGTTCTAGCCAGTTTTTATTTTTGTAAAGGAATGCTGCAGGTCATGTTAGAGCTGTTTGATCGAATATATGCAGTATGTATTAGGGATGAGTCATCTGCTTATTGTACCAGATTCATTTTATACAACCATTAGACCATCTTTTAGGCCAGGAAAAGTGTAACATTATAGGTGATAGGAAAGCCTGAACACTGTGAGTGTAACTGAATCTGCTTAAGACACCAGATAATAGAATAGTAATCAATACCAATGTTAGGCCCTGCTGTACCCTAAAGATGAAGTGGGATGATTTGCCAGACATGCATCAATACAACTAAGGAAAGGTAGCATAAGAGGTCATCTGTATTTGAGTACCATGACAGAAAAATTCAAAATGAAGTTGCTAATGAAAGTCACCATAGATTTACTATCATCAAGAGTACTATCCTGAAGTCAAGGTATGCATCATGACTGTAGGAAAGAAAATAGTTTGTCATTCCAGGGTCCAGAGGTATGACTCCAGAATGGATTATGGAAAAATTGTCAAAATTGAAAAAATGTAAAAGGCGTGAAGAGTGTAATTATGCAAATAATGCAAAAAGTATATGTGTTTGGTGTCCATAAATAAGGAACCATTACTCTTTTCAATAAACGCTGCGGAATCTTTCACATTTACCTTACCTGCCACAGATTCAGATAGATGGAACTTGGTTTAAGATCTCACTCGAAGGATGACACATTCAAGTGTACAGCATCCCCCTTAGGGAGAGACTTCTTATAGTATGCTTATTAAATGATGAATGCAGGTAACTATCTGTTTTTTTTCCTATAAAAGTCCGCTTCAAAATAACTAATTTTAACTAATGTCACTTGTGTTTCTTACTGAATTGGAATTAATATTCTCTACAGGAAAGTACCAGAAGACTCTAACTTGTACAAATACTCCTCTTATTTTTCCTTAGCAACTTAAATTTATGCATACTGTGCACCAGTTTCTTCTGCTTAGCAGCCCTCCAGCCAAAGAAGCCAATTTCCGAGCTGCCAAAAATCTGTTTGGGAGCACATTTGCATTTCAGTAAGTTTATTTTCTGTTATGTTGCCTGGTTCTTATGAAGTATATTGCTTTGAAATTGTTCTGTTGAATAAATATGTGCCAGCAACCACACACTATTTTTGTTTCAAAGTGTAGGAACTACTTCGGCAGCATGGTTGTCTCAGAGATAAGATGTCCACCTCCAGCTCCAGGGGCTGAGGCTTAGTCCTGACTTCCAGTCACAGTCAGTGTGCAGTTTTGTCTGTTCTGCTTGGGTTTTCTCTAGTTACTGCAGTTTCCTCACGCTTCTTAAAAAACATGCTGGTTAATCAAATACTGTATACTGTGCATGTATCTTGCATTTACCCTGCCTATGTGGCTGTAGTCATGACTGGAAGAAGTTCTGAGAAGAACTTCACTAACCCAGTTAACAAATAAATAAAGGTAAAAGAAAATATCCATGAGAAGTGTTACTTTGTCCTGGCACTTGTATAGTTTTGTATTCTCATATTAAAAGACATACTGATTGAATAATTTGAGCCATGCCTCTCAACTGTCTTGATTTTTGACGAATGTCCAGATTTTTGCCACATATTTTTTGGTCTGTTCCTTATATAATGCGTGCTTTTCTGGCAAATCACCAAGGATTGAACATTTGAGTTTCAGACTTTATAACCTTCAGAAAATGCATGTTAAAACAAATCCTGTTATTCTAGCAACTTTCTAAGTTTATAAGAGCAATATTTAAAATTCTCCCTATTTTTGGGCCTTTGTCCCTCCATTATTTTAGACTTTGTCCAGATGTCTTGTGATACGTGATTGAGAGGTATGCTTTGGGCATATATGTGTGGGTTTTTTATTGTTTGTTTATCAGAGGAAGAGATGCACATTCAGTGCAAGCAAACAATTTTGTTAAAATATTATGGACACCTAATAATCCTGAGATGTAACAGTTTTTGTTTTTCATCTTCGTTGGCAGATGTCATGCACATACGGTGTTTGACTTGGTCCATATTTGGTACTAAAATTGTACCTAAATTTACCTATAAAGTTGAACAGTAATTTCTGACTGAAGGCTTATAGTGGAGTAATTCATTCTAAAGAGAAATGGTAATCCAGCTGACTGTTCATTAAGGAGGATGAATTGCGGCTGGGATTCATAGATGAGTGCTGCTTAGTTGTGCAGCACTAGTAGTCAGGAGTTCACCTAGCAGAATTGATCATAGCTAAAAGGCATGCATTATGTCCTGTATATGAATACTCACATCCTTCACATGGCTGCTAATTAGTGCTGTGATGTGAGCTGTCTGTACATTCCAGCTGTGTTTATATATAATAGAATGAGCCAGAAATGTCACATACCAGTGTATGTCACTTGGCTGTTAATTCATCCCTGCAAAAGAAAAAAAAGATATATCTGTAAGTACAGCATGTTCTGTGATAGTGGCATCCCATACTTTCATGCATTTGCCAAAGGAAACATTTGGTTGCTTGGTTGGTATGAAACCGGCTGCTTTATTTGCATATGTTAGAGGAGCATACTACACATAGCTTCATAGATTGTTACTAGGTTAACAACCTGGAGGGCCTTTCTAAACCTAGCCAAGATTTTCTGAAAGAATAATGGATTCTTGTGTCTAAACAGGACATTGAAGGGCAGGCATCATAAGAGACATGGATGCCAGGCCTGGTGTGAATTTCCTATTCTCCATCCACTGGTCTAGGCTGAGCTAAAATTGGATGTTTGATGAACTCAGCTTTACGTAGGTGTGTTGCCTGTTTCATAGCAGAGGCAGTCTCTGGAACACATATCTCTCTCTCCAGCATGTTCTGTTTAAGTCACAGACAAAATTCAGATCCCTAAACCTTGTAATTATGATACTATTTGACATGCATATTCAGGAGATTCATAAGTGTGGGGTTTGTGGATGCTTTGTAAACCAGACATAGATCACCCCTCAGCAATTTATAGGAAACTGAAAAGAGGAAAATGGCTTTAAGGCAGTCTGCAAAAGGCAGGATTGTTACTCCCATATTCTTTTTGCAAGGAATGTTATTTTGGGTGGAATGTATAATGTAAGGCACATTGTATATTTCTGTGGTATTAATTTGGTAGAAGCAGTCTAAGATGTTAATGGGTAAAAGAACAGCCTTAACAACCAGGTCTTGGGTCACTAAAGTTACTTGGCAATAATGCTAAGTGGTAACTATTCAACAAACTTGATAGCACTACACATTTTTGTGTGTAAACCTACATCTACAGAGTAAATCAGTAGAGTAATCTAACTTGCTGCATGGGATTCTTGAAAAATTCAGAGAAATGGAGTGAAACACTAGACTGCTCTGGAAATGCAAACCAGGCTACCTAGCACAACCTGATTAAATTACACTATTGTCCTGGTGACACAGAGGAAGCCTCTGTTATATTTCCTTGTCCATCAAAGTGTATGTGGCATAAGATCCAGGTCATTTTGATAAATTGCCTGGTGGAATAACTGTAGCATTGTCCTTGGATGTTCTGTTTGTAATGTTTTTCCATTCAGTAAAGGCACTACAGAAGCAGTGTTATATGGACAATAAACAGTAACCTTCCCTACAGTTGTATCCCGAATTAGGCTATTAAACAATATGATCAATATAAAGTACCCCCCCTTCAACCAGCATGGACACTATCTCATTTGATTGCACAAGACAGAACTATTTGGCTTAAAAAGTAGTTGGTTTTGTAGCTCATTAACATGAATTACATGTTGACAGAATAGTGATGTTCTTTGTGTTTCACTGTTGCAGTCATCACATTTGGATTATCCTTGCCAGGGTAGCCCTCGGCCGGCCTGAATACCAGAGACTTAGTATTTCTGCATCGGTTGCTGTCGCTCCAGGATTGATGACAGGTCATTAGTAGAATAAAGTAAGGCAGCCGATGCCATTACATCAGTCTTTCTTGCTGTGGATCCCGAAGCACAAGCAGTTCTCACGATGTGCCGGTCAGCCACTACCTGAGTTTTCATCTACCGAATTGAAGTTGAAGTCTTCTAAAGCTAAGTACCCCATTGGGGATCCTTTTTTCTTGCACTAACCAATGTCAGAAAAAGTTAATAATCGTCTTGCCTGTGGAAAGCAAATACCACACCAAGATTTCCATTCTTACTGCTTCACTTGTTTAGGCCCAGACCACAACGTCCCCAGTTGTCGCTTCTGTGCTTTGTTTAACGCCAGAACTATCTGCCGTCAGGCCCTTATTGTAGCCAGATATTTTCGCTTACAGTCCTCAAACTCCGATATGGCTTTGGTAAGCCATCCGACAGCAAATCTTCTGAAAAAATGTAAAGATAAAGACAGGGACAGACCGCACAGGTCCAAACCTACTGACAACGCTTCTATTAAGCTAGTCATCAGTACTGCGGTCCTCAGTGAGATGCTTTCGCAGCCCCATATGCCCACTTCTGTGGATTTGCAGGCCGCTACCAAGACCATTTCAGAGTCCGGTATGCCACAAAGCTCTTCTTCGCCTAAGGATCCTGGGGTCGTCTCTACCTTGGATGGGTCTGGAGCCGTGGGCAGGCACTGGCTTCTGAGGAAGCCCTTCACACTACCGATTCTCGACACAAACTGATGTCTTCTTTCATGACTACCGTTCTTTCAGAAACTACTGAGTTTCTAAGGCGCAGGATACGAGCCATACCCAAGAAACCTACCACCTACTCTCAAGCACCTGCTTCCTTGCCTCAATCTCAAAAGTTTAAAATGGCAGAAGACCTTATCATGTTGATCAGGAGAAGCCAAGCTACCCCCTCCAAAAGGAAAATAGATCTATCCTCTGCAGTTCTGTCTGAACAAGAGTCAGATGAATCTGATGCCTCTGAATATGAAGACATGCAACCCCTCTCTAATTATGAGGACTCTGATGTGGAGGATTCAATTCCCTCAGCCTCTCGTCCAGAGGATTTTTCCTTTGGGGAAACCCTGCATACCTTAAATGAGCATTTCCAATGGGAGAGTCAAGACTTTCCTCAGTCTAAAAAGCGACTCAGGGAATTCCTAGATCTTCCACAGCACAGACCCTTGGCCATCCCCCCAGACCTGGATGTTGTGGAGGATGTTTTCTTGGAATCCAGCTTGACTCCTGACACCCTCCCTCCTGCATCCAGGAAACCAGACAGGTACTATAGAGTCCCTGAATCACACAAATTTCTCTTCAAGAATCCTACTGCTGACCCTGAGGTAATTTCTCAAGAGCCTAAAGGAATTAAAGCAACCTCTGCTAAGAATCCCACCCCCTTAGATAGGGATTCCCGAGCACTGGACAGATGAGGTAAAAAAGTATAAACCTCAGCTACTCTTGCTATCAAGGCACTAAACTGTCAGTTCCATGTGCTGAAATTTCAGCAACATACCCTGGAACTCCTTAAACAAAAGATGTCTTCCTTTCCTGATTGGGCAGAATCTAAAGAATTATAAGAGTTAATGCATTCTGCAAGTCGAGTAACTAAACACACCTTGCACTGTGGTTTTGATGCCATAGGAGCTTCTTGCAGAGCAGCAGTCACTGGTTCTGTCATTAGAAGGCATACATGGCTTAAGGAACAGCCCTTGCCAGACCATGTTCAGTCTAAATTGTTGGATGCCCCCTTGAACAAAGATAACTTATTTGGTACTAAGGCGGAAGAGGTCCTAAAAAAGATGGAATAAAAAGCAAAATCTATGCAAACAGTTAAGGACTTCTTGCAGGTCCAGCCACCTAGGTTTAGCAGGCATTGGCCCACTAAATACTGGTCATTTCCTGCTTCCAGTAAACCAGTCCAGCCTAGACCCTGGGGAACCAGACCCCCCAGACAGCAGCCACAGGGAATGCAGAGATCTAAGCAGTAGACTACCTCCACTTTAAAAGCAGGGAGTTCTAAGACACCCCTTTATGGTAAGAACTCACAGTGACTCACCTCCCCCACCCACTCTCTCTGCCCACCTTCACTTACCCCTAGGAGGAAAATTCTCCTTTCACTGAAGCACCTGGGCCACCATTACCAGCGACCACTGGTTTCTGAATATAGTGCCTCAGGGATATACATTTTCCTTCCACACCCTTCCAACCACAAAAGGGTTCCCAAATCTACCACCAAACCAGTGGGCAGAGGCTCAAAAACAAATCCTTTCCCTGCTCTCTATGAGGGCAGTAGAGCACATTCCTGCAGAACAGATAGGCCAAGGTTTCTACTCCAGACTTTTCCTGGTACCCAGAAAAGAGGGAACCTGGCACCCTATCCTCCATCTATCCATTCTAAACACCTTCCTGGTGATTCCAAAATTCAAAATGCTCACCCTCCAGCAGCTGCTACCCATGCTCTCCAAGGACACTTGGCTAGCCACCCTAGATCTAAAAGAGGTTTACCTCCACATTCCTATCAGGGAATCATGCAAGAAATTTCAGGGAAGGATCTCATCACTTTCAGTTCTCTGTGCTTCCCTTTGGCTTATCCACTGCACCCAGAGTTTTCACAAAATGTCTGTCTCTGGCCATTGCCTTTTGCAGACAAAGAAATATCCAGATTTACCCATACTTAGACGACTGCCTGATTCAGGCAGACAGCCAGGAAAAGCTGCTCAAGCACCTGCCCTTTGTCAAGATGCTTCTAACCTCCCTATGGTACACAATCAATGAAAAGAAATCCAAACAGATGCCCACCCAAAGGATTATCTGGGAGCAAGCTTGGACACAGCATCCCAGATGGCATACCTTACACCAGAGAAACAAATTTTCCTGACAGCCTTCTTCTCTCAACAAGCCACCAAGCCCCAGCTATCTGCAAGGAAAATCCTGCAAGCTCTGGAGTTCATGACATCTTGCATACTACTCATTTCATATGCCAGACTGCATATGAGGAGACTTCAATGGTACCTGAAAAGCCATTTGTGTCAACACTCTCAAGACCTGGAAACTCTTCTAACTATAATTCCCTGCATCAGACAAATTTCCTTTGGTGGGCAACAGAATGCTCCCACAACAAGGGACTGCCTTTCTCACCCATCCCCCACCACCCAGACCTTCACCACAGACAAATCAGACTATGCATGGGGGGTAAACCTGGACCACAGGCGCATACAGGGCCAATGGAGCCTGTAGCAAATCCCTCTGCACATCAGTCAAAAAGAGATGATGGCTGTGCAGCACAAATTGACAGATTTCAAACCCTTTCTTTCTCCAGGGGCTCCCTTGATCAAAACAGACAACACCACTGTAATGTGGTACATCAACAAGCAGGGAGGGACTCACTCCTACCCTCTGTGTAGGCTGGCCATGACTCTTTGGCACACAGCCTCTGCCATGCAACTACACCTGTTAGCACAATTCCTGCCAGGCTCTCTCAACTCTCTGGCAGATCAATTAAGCAGAAATCTTCTGGAACCACATGACTGGCAGCTCAACAGAAGAACCTTCACCCTAATAACTCAGAAATGGGGCACTCTGGAGGTCAACCTCTTTGCCTCTCATACCAACCATCAGCTCAGCAAATTCTGCACCAGGGAGCATCACTGCATGGCTTGGAAAGTGGATGCCCTGTCCTTCCCCTGGGTCAGCCTATCAGTCTATGCCTTTCCTCCACTTCCTCTCATCCCCAGGGTACTGTTCAAAATAAGGAGGAAAAACCAAGGACCATTCTGATAACTGCAGACTGGTCCCGGCAGCACTGGTATCCCCCACTACGCAGCCTCTCACCACTGCTGCCATGGCATCTTCCTCAGATTCCAAACTTCCTGACCCAGTGGGAAGGGGATTTCATGCATCCCAATTGCAAACACTCAATTTGACAGCTTGGCTTTTTCCCTAACTCCGAACCAATCTGCCAACCTCAGTAAACAGGTTCTAGATGTTATCCATGAGGCCAGATGCCATAGCATCAGAATGTCTTATGCTGACAAATACAAAAGGTTCTGCACCTGGATCCAGGCTAAGGGAGCCAATACAGCACAGCCCTCCCTCCCTCTCATCCTGGATTATTTAGCTGACCTACTACACAGTGGTCTTTCTTTCTCCTCTATAAAAATTCATGACTTGCACTGCTATTTCTGCTCATTTTCCCACTGAGCAGCCCCATTTCTCACAACCTTTGATCAAACAGTTCCTAAGAGGGGCTAGCAACTTGAAGCCACCCAGAAAGACACCAACTCCAGCTTGGGACCTTAACTTTGTATTGTAAAAGCTCACCCTGCTGCCCTTCAAACCAGCTACTTCTGCAGAGCTAAGATTTCTTTCCTGGAAAACAGCATTCTGGCTATCACTTCAGTCAGAAGAGTCTCTGAACCAATCTATTTATTTGCCCACCTTTTTCCCTAATTCCCAGAACAAGGGGGAAAGGATTTTGTACTCTCTATATGTGCACAGACAGCTCAGATTCTATCTGGACAGGACTGAATCCTTCAGGAAGTCGGATCAACTGCTGGTTAGCTTTGCTACAGGGGCAGAAGGCAAAGCCATCTCCAAACAAACCATCTCTAAATGGATAGCACACTACATCCATTTCTGCTACAAGCAACATGGAATGCCTCCCGCCAAGGGGTTCAGGACACACTCCACCAGAGCAGCCTCCACCTCTGCAGCTTTCCTCAGAGGAGTCCCCACCAGGGATATCCTGGAGACTGCCACCTGGACATCTGTTCACACTTTTACCAAGCAATACCACCTGCCTATCTTCTCCAAATCCAGGGCAGGGTTTGCCTCTGCAGTCTTGCAGGGCATTATAGCCAGTCGCAAGTTTCCTTTACTGCCTCCACCCTTTTCCTCAGCTTTGGGAATCAACCTGAATGTGATGACTGCAACAGTGAAACATGAAGAACATAGTACAGTTGTGTACACATACCATAAATGTAGATGTCTGAGTGTATTCACTGTTGCAGTCCTGGTTTCCTTCCCTCCATCCCCCTTTTCTTCTCTTTCCTTACAAGGGACTTATTGGTATTTATTTTCCACTGGTGGGGTTTCTTCCACCAGAACATGGCTCCTACTTGGGGGCTCCTGACAGGTTAGGGCAAGAAAAACTGATGTAATGGCGTCGGCTGCCTTACTTTATACTACTGACGACCTGATGTCAATCCTGGAGCAACAGCAATCAACGCAGAAATGCTAAGTCTCTGGTATTCGGGCCAGCTGA
This sequence comes from Protopterus annectens, assembly GCF_019279795.1. Classification (NCBI taxonomy): domain Eukaryota; kingdom Metazoa; phylum Chordata; order Ceratodontiformes; family Protopteridae; genus Protopterus; species Protopterus annectens. Next base: position 698,382,204 of record NC_056726.1, on the reverse strand, counting down.
GGGCTACCCTGGCAGGGAAAACCCAAATGTGATGACTGCAACAGTGAATACACCCGCACATCTACATTTATAGTAAGTGTACACAACTGTACTTTTAGGTGCTTCTGCCTGGTATGATAGATATGTGTGTATGTACAACCACACCAGTACTCTGTAACTAGAACTGAGAACAGAACAAGGCTGACTGTCAGTGCCACAGTGCCATGGCTGTTCCTGACAGCATCCCAGCATGCTCTGTTTGAACTCACTGTATCTCCTGAAAAAATATTTTATACATTTTAATGATGCAGATGTCAGCTATATCAACATACCTCATGCTTTAAAAGAGTTTTGCTTGCCACTGATTTATATTCCTACAATTTTTTTTTGTCATTCAGTGCTGTTGCATACATTGCTGGAGGGATATGCCCCTAGCTCCTTTATGATGCCCTGCTGCATTGCTGATGGAAGGCCAACTATGCATTGAGAACCCAGGAACACCTTGGATTTGTATTTTAGTGACCATATTTTCTACTGTGCAAGGCACATGATCTCATTTCTTAACTGATTCCTGAGTACTGCAATTGTTTTTCCAGCTTTTTTTATTTTTTAAGACTTGGCCATTTCCAGCTTTTTTATTTTTTTATGACTTGGCCACCTTGAAGCTTGCTTAGAACATTGCCAGTGCTTATTCTGCAGGAAAAGATAGTTTGGTTTCCTGTGAGTTTAATTTTCTGCTGCCAGGGCATATGTTAACTTGGCAGGGTTTGGGGGGCCATCTTGGAGCATTGCTATTGCTTGCCTACTATTAGTCACACACTGTGCTCCTCAGTGATAGGGTACTGCTACCAGATGAGCAGCCTTCCTTTTGCTATAGTGGTTGCTGCACCAGATGCTTTGCTCTCACATACCCTGTACTTGCCTGCACTAGACAACTCTCAGCTACTCAAACTTAGTTGTGCCTTCACTTACCTTAGTTCTCCTATACCCTACAGCTAGCCAGGAGAGAAACAATATAGCTTGAGCACATAGATCAATCCAAAGCCTAAACCCACTTGGACAAAATAGAAAGTAAAAGCCAAAACTAGGAATCCCCAGCACCATAATTATTCAGCAAAACCAGAAAAATGTGTACCCTACCACCTGTCTCAGCCACTTCAACTCCATCACAACTAGCTTACTTAACTGCTCTGCCTTTACTGCCCAGGTTTTCATACCATACAGAAGTATTAGTATCAGCACTATTTTGTACACCTTGCTTTTCAGATAAAAGTAAGAAATGCAAGATAACTGCAACTAAAAATATTAAAATATTTTTTTAAAACAGAACAGTACCTTCATAATGTAATTGTTGAGCCATCTCTGATTCCATCCTTTCCTGGATTTCTTGGAGTGTGAATACAAACTGATGTAATCCAAAAGCATAGTGCCCCCCATTGATCTTGTTGTTGGAACACCCCCATTGTTTGCTGAGTTTGTAGTCTTGCCATTTTATGGGGGGTTAGATTTAAAGGGGCCGACTCTTCCCTTGTATAATCCATAGGAGAAATAGCATCATCATGAATACTAGATATTTCACCTACATTCAGAGAAATTAGTTTCAGATAAGAATAACAGCCCTCATATTCCATATGGTCACATTTAAAGTTCCTCTTCTTCTGCATACACTGCAAGATATTCTTATAACAAATTTAAACTTTGCAAAAGATACCTTTATATTTTGATGTTCATGCTTCAAAAAGTTGTTCTTAACAGTGCATAATCATTTAAATATCAATAGACAATTTATTTCTAGTTCATTGTGCTTAATCAAAACTCCCATCAGTTCTCATCCATGTAGACCAAAACATTCCAACAACTCCTGATGCAGGGCTAAATTTTCTTTGAGACCATTTGGAAACTTACATTATCTAAGTCCTTTCAGGACTCTTTTACGTTTTATATACTCAAAGTAACTTTTCTACACTTGGGGATTTCTGAATTTGTTTAGCTTTTTTTCAAAAATCATAAACTTGTTTGACAAAGAAGTTGACTCAGTGTTTCATTAGAAATACCCACAGGTGTTCAGAATCATGTATCAAGTGATGTTACTTTTCTGCTTTGAACCCTGTCTACAACATCTTGCATAGCCTTTGGAGCAACATCCTCTTCACGATTCATAGTACTGTTAGTAAAAGCCACAGAGCTATTTATCACTGCGACAGACATTACGTGCATTAACTGCTGTGTAACGTCTGTCAGGTTCCAAACAGGTAAATTCGATAAATCCAAGTCCTGGGATGAAGGAATAGGTTCCTGTGAAGGCATGCTAACACCAGTCTTATACAAATTAAACCCAAAAAGCCAAAATGAGGAAACTTCAGCAGGATAATTATCCAACAAAACCAGAAAAATAATGCTGTGTGGGAATACCATGCCAATACAGATTCACCAAAATATGTATTATTAAGAGTTTCCATGTATACATTTCATGAACTTCTAAAGAAGTATCAAAACAAACTCCAACTAAACAGTTATTGTGAAATGATTTCTATATGTATATTAATTTATTTTTAAAGTACAAAAGGTTACATGACTTTTAAAACCAAAGAAAAACCACAAAAACCTAATAAATCCAAAAGGAGTACTCAGATTTGGAGTACCAAACAGCTTTAATCCTGGTACCTCGGCATTTTGCCTTAAAGGATATCAACATATCAGATTCTAAAGCTTAAATATACTAAACATTTAAACAATTGTTTTTCAAAATTTGTCTATACATCCCACTTTTAAAGTGACCAGTGCACATTACACATAAACACATCTCTTAGTCATGAAAAACTACTACATTTCCCATACAACTTCAGCAGCAGCAAAATTACAACAACAAAATTACCATGAATTTTACAGGAATAACATCATCCAAAAAAAAAATCAGCCAAGTTTACATAAAAAATACAACAACACCCTCTCATAATGTGTGTATGTACTCATATGAAAAATACACACACACACACACACACACACACACACACACACACACACACACACACACACAGTTATGGACATATTATCAATGAAATTTCTTCAAAAATTGAACAACACCTCCTGATTTAATCAATGTGGGACCAAGTGGGCACTTTCATTTTTAATTTTGGAACCTTGGTCCCACATGGATTAAATCACGAGCTTTGATGGGAAATGTAGTTTTTCATGACTAAGGGATGTGTTTATGTATAATGTGCACTGGTCACTTTAAAAGTAGGATGTATAGACAAATTTTGAAACACAGTTGTTTAATTGTTTAGTATATTTAAGCTTTAGAATTTGATATGTTGATATCCCTTGAAGGTGAAATGCCGAGGAACCAGGATTAAAGCTGTTTGGTACTTCAAATCTTTGTATGCCTTTTGGATTTATTAGGTTTTTTGTTTTTTCTTTGGTTTTGACAAGTGTCTGTAGTGTGGCACTGTTGGTGTTACCAGTTCTTTTGGTGACTGTTGTTATTGGCATCAGTACTGGGTAAAGGGCCTGGCAGTGCCTACATTTTGGAGTTACTTGAATTTTGTTTAACACACAACTATTTTAGTTTTAACAAGAAATATTATTTGCAGATAAGGGGCACTGCTATGGGGCTCCTTTTGCTCCCTCTTATGCTGTTTTGTACATGGGGGAGTTTGAAAAGCGGTTTGTGTACAGCCATATTTATTACAAGGAGAAGGTTATGTTATATAGGCGATACATAGACAATTTGACTTTCATTTGTAAGGGACCTCTATCTGAGTTTGAGGAATTTGTGGGGGACTTGAATTGGTTTACAGTTTTGTTGTCACACAGACTTCAGTACCATTAGTTTTCTGGATGTCCAGTTTTTTGTGAATGAGATGGGAGTTATTCAATATGTTCCATTTAGGAAGAATACTGCTGGGAATAATTTTTTGCATGCTTCCAGCGTGCACCATGAGCATCTCATTAAGTCATTGCCTTATGGCGAATTTACAAGAGTATGGATGAACACTTCTGAGATGGATTCTAAATAGAAGTCTCTGGCTGAAATAGAGGAGAGATTATCGGCCAGATGGTATTCTAGATCTATTCTTAATGAAGCAAAGAATAAACTGTTGAATAATGTGATAAGTAGGGAACATTTGCATGAGAATAGTATGTTTGGACATAGAATTCAATTTACTTCAAGAGAGGAGGTGACAGAAAATAAAATATTTTATGTTACTAGGTTTAGTCCCTTTTCAGACACACTTAGACAGGTAGTTACACGGCTATGGCCAATGATAACAGCTGACGATAAACTTAGCACTTTATTTCCACAATATGTGACTTTTTCTTTTGGTAGATTTTTAAACCTAAATGAACTGTTAAACTACCCAATTTCCAATCGAACTCAGAATAGTTCATTGGGGTCTTTTCCTTGTGGGAGATGCAGTATGTGCCATAGAATCAGAAATGTATCTAATACTATGATCAATGGGCACAGATTTGTCTCTCAAGCAAGATTTAATTGTCAGTCATGTGGTGTTACATATATTCTGGGTTCTGGGTGTGATGAGGTTAGATAGTATATAGGTCAGACCAAAAGAAAAGTTAAGATTAGAATTTTGGAACATTTTGGAAATGTTAGAAGGGGTAATATAGGCTTCAGTCCAGTGGCAGAACATTTTATTGAAGCCCATTCGGGAAATTTTGATTCTGTTTTTTAATGTATTAGCCCAACCATCTGGCAACTCAACTGTGGTAGTAGTACTGTATTTGCTAATAAGTTAAATCAGCTGGAGACTACTTTTATTTTTAATTTTGGAACCTTGGCCCCACATGAATTAAATCAGGAAGTGTTGTTAAATTTTTGGAAAAATGTCATTGATAATATGTCCATAAATGTGCATATATGTGTGTCTGTGTATATTTTTCATATGATTACATACACACATTATCAGAGGGTGGTGTTTTATTTTTTTATGTAAACTTGGTTGAATTTTTTTGATGATGTTATTGCTGTTGTTGCTGATGATGTTATTGCTGATGTTATTACAATTCATGGTAATTTTTTTGTTGCAATTTTGCTGCTGCTGAAGTTCTATGGGAAATGTAGTAGTTTTTCTTGAGTAAGGGATGTGTTTATGTGTAATGTGCACTGGTCACTTTAAAAGTGGGCTGTATAGACAAATTTTGAAACACAATTGTTTAATTGGTTAATTGCTTAGTATATTTAAGCTTTAGAATTTGATATGTTGATATCCCTTGAAAGCGAAATGCCGAGGTACCAGGATTAAAGCTGTTTGGTACTCCAAATCTGTATATGCCTTTTGGATATATTACATGACTGTTAGTCTTGTGAGTTAAGGAAATATGAAAGCATAAGCTGTCTCTGATTGGTAGTTCTGATAAAGTCTGAGTTATTCAAGGCAGAAATGCTAAACTTGATTAAAAAAGTGATTTGTGGTTATATTTATCTGCAATTTGCTGTCTTTTATTACCATGATGCCTAATAAATAGTACCACATGTTCCCTTTTGGAGCCCCTTCTTAAACTGCTTAAATTGAGTTTAGATACAGAATTTGTCTCCCGAGTATGGCAAACTACAGTGGTGATGCTCATGCACAAGGGCAGCACTACCATTCACTTGGATAACTATAACTCCATTAAATTGACTAGTCTGATTTGGAAAGCCATGGAATGCATCATATTTGACCTCATAAACTGTGATATTAAAAACCTTTATCAGGCTAGACCTACATCAGTTTGCTTTTGTCAAAGGGAGAGCCTTCCTACTCAGTTTAGTTAACCCATTTGAAAAGGTCACACAGGGTAATGATGGTGGCCATTCTGTTTTCTGAGCTTATTTGGATCTGGACAAATAATTTGACACTATACTTCATGCTGGGTTCATAAACAACCTAAGTGCCTTAAAAGTAGTTGCATACATGATGAGGTGGATAACCAACTTGTTGAAAGATATATCCCACATAATTAAGGTGGCAGGCACCTCCTCAGAAAGTATGAAGGTAACCAGTGGTGTGGCCCAGGGCTCAATACTTGGACTCTTCTTTTTAGCATATACTTCTCTGATATTTTGAACCAGGAATCATGACCTATGGTTAACTAAGTTTGTAGATGACTAAAAAGTGTGCATTATTGTCATAGATCCCTGGGACACTCATTCATTACAGCAGGAGCTAGCCCCCATAAACATATGGTGCATGGGAAAAAAAGATAAAAAAAAATGGAAAAAGTGCATATCGTCATATTTCATAAGCAGCTATCTCCCACATCTAAAAGTTTAGCGAATACCCTACTCCAAAATAATAATGCAGGCAGGGATCTTGGAAGCTGGGTTGATAACTTCTCATTCAATTACCATGTTGCAGCAGTAGACAGAAAATTGTTCTATGTGGCAAAACTAACACTTAACTCATTACAGCCAGGTAATGCCTGTAGGTTCTTTTGCATTTACATCCTTCTGACACTTCTAGGTGTTAAGCATTGCTTGTTCATATTTACATTAATATTTTTAAAATCATGCTACATATAAAGTATTAAACATGTTTTGTCTTAAAGCTTATACAATGGCAAACATACAATGACAAACACAGCCATGTCAATATTTGACCTATGTCTAGTGCAGTGAAAGGGATATTAATTGATGTTCATATAACATTTATTTATATTGTCATAAATGCCATGCTTTTCCAAATATCTCACAACCAAGTAGCACAGACAACACTGCTGACAGTATGCGTGTAACTTGAATGAGTCCCGAGATTTTGTAAGTTGTTTACAAAATATTATAAATTTAGTAGTAACTATGTTTGCTCTGACTTATAAAATACAGTTTAAAACCTAAACCTAAAGAATACTACCACTATAAAAGTAGTTTTTGCTGAAGAGTTTGCCATTTCTACTTCTTTAGTAACACCTTAGGTTCCAGATATATGGACATTTGTTTGAAATGTGAGGATATAATTTGATTCTAGCAAAAATCTGAGGTTCCACACATTGGAAGTTACAGTGCAAACTTCCAGAGCTCCATTGGAGGGAATGAGTTAAAGGCATATCATTCAGGACAAAAGGAGCAGCCCTAATTTGACTAATTATTGAGTACAATGCATTCCTTGGGATGTACCTTTCTAGGCATATTAAACATCTTGAAAGGCCCCAGATGTCCCTAACCAAGAAGATTAAGTTCCTGTGTTATCAGGAAAGGGTTTGAACATTGGCTCTTGGCAATTGTCACTTTTGAAGTGACACCCTAACTCCATGTGTGAAAAAAAAAAAACAAATGGGGAAAAAAAGGGTTGTGGCTCGGCTGAAGCACTATCACTTTACTTTCTTATATTGTCTTGCGTGATGATCTATGTTTGCATTTTGATATCTGGAGGTTTAACACACTGTTACTTGTGCTTCCTGCAAGCTTGTTAAGACTTAATGTATGTGACGTGGAACATAGAATGCCCTTCATGTTTCAATATTGCAGTCCTGACTTGTGGGATTTCCTGCTGTAAAAGCCCTTGGTCGGCCCAACTACCATAGTAAGAATGTCCCTCCTACTAAGGCTGGTGGATGCCTTTCCCTGATGTCAGATCGCTTGAGTATAAAGGGAGCCAGCTGACTCCATTACATCTGTCTTTTCTTGCCATTGGAGCCCAAAGCAGTGTTTCAGTGTGTCAGTTGGTCTGCACTAGAGAGAAGTATTTTAAAACTAAGTACCCCACAGGGGAACTCTTTTTCTTGCTTTAACTCTTGTCAGATAAGGTTAACAATTGCCTCTGCTATGGTAAGAAAATCCCACACTGAGACTTTCATACTTTGTGTATCACCTGTTTTAAGCCCAGATCATGACATTCATAGTTGCCATTTTTGTGCCCATTTCAGTTCTAGGATTCTCAGGCGTAGGGCCGAAATCTTAGCTAGGCATCTTAGTTTGCAATCTTCCATGCCTCATTCAGTGGTGTCCACCAGTCATCTTGAGGTTGAGCTCCCCAAGCGTAAGAAAGACAAAGAAAAATGACCCAGGCTTATGGCCTGGGACAACAACCATTCATTACTGGCCAGTCCCACGAGACTCATTATCTCTGAGGAAAGCAAGGTGCTTTTGCAGCCCCCTTCTGCAACTGAGGTGGTGGTGCAGGCCTTTGTTGAGACCCTTACGGAGTCCAACATGCTGTTGGGTCCCTCACCTTCTACGCAGGCCTTGGCTTTCATTTCATCATTTGGGTCCAGATTTGCTCAGCAGACCTTGGCTTCCGACGAGAGATTTTGTACCAATGAAGTTTCTTTATGGTGTCAGCCTGCATCGATACTGCTTTACAAAGAGACTGACGTTAGGATGGCAGATCTACCTAGGCTCAAGGCTAAAGCTATTTCTAAGAAGGGTTTTACCTCAGGTCCTATGCCTAGGCCTACTGGCTCCCACTCAGCTGGTTATCAACAAGACCTGGTCAGCATACCTCTCAACTGTACAAATTTTCGCAGAATGTCCAGATTTTTGCCTTATATTTTTGGTCCATTTTTCATAAAATTGTGGTTTTCTGGCAAATCATTGAAGATTGAAGTTGGAAAATAATGACAGACATTTGAGTTTTAGACTTCATACCCTTCAGAAAATTCATGCTAATGCAAAACTGTTATTCTATCAAATTTCTAAATTTGTAAGAGCGATATTTTAAAATTGTCCCTATTTGTACCACTGTTTTATGGCTTTGTCCAGATTTCTTACTCTAAGAGTTTGAGAGGTATGCTGGTCAAGTTAGCTGAGGACCTCATCTCCTTAGTCAGAGTCTTCCCTAAGGAAAAGGAGGAGGGATCCTAACCCTGAACTTTTCTCTGATCCTCCTGATTCAGATGAATGGTCTGTCTTTGAGGAGGGACCCAACCTTACTTGCTTTCAGGATTCAAATTCTGAGGAGCATCAACTTTCAGCTTCACCTCCTGAAGACATCACATTTGGGGAAACACTCCATGCCATGAGGGAACATTTCCAATGGGAGACAAAGGAATACCCACAATCTAACAGAGGGTTAGGGAGTTCCTTGACCTCCCAGAACACAAACCTTTGGCTATTCCTCTTGTATTGGAGGTGATAGAGGATATTTTTATGGACTGTTCCCTGAACCCAGACTCTCTACCCCCAGCCCCTTGAAAACCAAATAGGTTTTACAAGGTGCTGGATTCACATAAATAACTCCTCAAAAACCCCTCTGCTGACCCAGAGTTTGTCACTCCAGGTCCTAAGGGAGCAAAATTCAGCTCTTCTAACAATCATTTACCTACTCACAAGAAAAGCAGGACCCTTGATAGGTTTCATAAAAAAGTCTACACCTGCACTACCCTAGCCATGAGAGCCCTTAACTGTAAGGTTTCATGTGATAAAGTACCAACAAAGTATTTGAGATAAAATTAATCAAAGGATTTCCTCCCTGAAGTACAGGAACATTTTTAAAGAATTGTTAGACCTTTGGAACATTTCTAAAGAATTGTTGGACCTTTGCGATTCCAAATACCAGGTAGTGGGACACTCTTTACTCTGTGGCTATGATGCTATGGAGGCCCCTAGCTGAGCCCCTGTATCTGAATCTGTCATTAGAAGACATGCCTGGCTTAGGGAACAGACCCTGCCAGACCATGTCAAGTCCAAACCTCTAGATGCACCCATGGAGAAAGACTTCATTTTTGGTCCAAAGTCTGAGGTTGTGCTAAAAAAAAAAAAGATGAAGATAAAGCAAAATCAATGCAAACTATCAAGGATTTCCTCTGAGTTCAGCCTCCAAGTTTTAGTAGGAATTTCTCCACTAAATACTGGTCCTTTCCTTCTCAACAAAGCAGCAACCAGAGGAAGCCTCTGAGGGAAAGGCCTCATAGCCAGCAGCAATCACAAAAGCCTAGGCAGTCATCCTCAGAAATCTCCAGGCAGGGGAGTTATAGGCCACAGAGCCCAGGCAGGGAGCAGCAATGACTCTGTGTTTCCCTGCCCTCATCCCCTACCATCTTCAGGACAGATAGGAAGAGAGCTAGGAGGAAGGCTATCTCTGTTCAAAGATAACTGGTCCCTCATTACTTCAGACAAGTGGGTTCTGAAGGTCATCTCAGATGGCTACAAGCTCACTCTCAAAGACCCATTAAGATACTCAGGTTACCCAGATGTTCCACAAAATCAAAGAGTGGAGGCCCTTTCTCAGATTTACAACCTATGCTCACAGGGCTCAGTGGAACCAGTCCCAGATCATTAAATAGGGAAAGGGTTCTACTCCTGGCTATTACTGGTTCCTAGAAAGGACGGGTTTTGACACCCTATCATAGACCTATCCACCTTCAATCAAGCCCTACTGGATCCAAAATTCAAAATGTTGACTCTTCAAAGACATCTCCCCATGGTAGCCCTTCAGACCATAATGGTCACCTTGGACCTAAAAGATGCTTACTAGCACATTCCCATAGAGGAATCTTGCAGAAGTTTTCTTCGCTTCAGGGAAGGTACCAGTCACTTTCAATTCTGTGCACTGCTCTTTGGCTTGTCTACTGCTCCCAGGGTCTTCACAAAGTATTTACTCCTGTGATCACATTCTCCAGAACAAGAGAGATCCCAATTTATCCCTGTCTTAACAATTGGTTCATTCAAGCCACAAGTTAGTCAAAGCTCCTCCAGAATCTGGCCTTCACTCACACCCTCCTCACCTCTTTGGGGTTCACCATAAATCTTCACAAATCCAACACAGACCCATCCACCAGGATAGTTTTCCTGGGGGCTTTTCTGGATTCCTCCCTTCAAAATGCCTTCCTCCCTCCAGAAAAGTTTGCCTTCTTGACAATACTTCCAAAACATTATGCAGAAACAATACCTCTCAGCCAGGGAATTCCTCAGAGCATTAGGCTACATGGCATCTTGTATCCTCATGATCCCTCTGGCCAGGCTGCACATGTGGAAGCTCCAGTGGTACCTCAAGAATCTAGGGTGCTAGCACTCTCAATCCCTGGCAACTGAAATTCAGCTGATCCCTTGTCTCAAGGAGGAATTTGCATGGTGGACACGTGCATGTGACCAGCACCAGTATCTCCCCTTTAGGTTCATCCTTCAGGACCAAACTTTAATCACAGATGCTTCAGAGACAGCCTGGGGGACTCATTTCCAATACCTTCAATCCCAGGGCAGATGGGAAGATCATTTCAGACACAAACACATAAATTGAAAAGAAATGATTGCAGTGCAGATGGGCCTAGTGGCTTTCAAAGATCAGTGGAAACCAGGGGTCCTGCTTGTCAAAACAGACAATACCTTAGTTATGTGGTACAAACCCACATTTACACAGTTTTGTGCACTGGGCAGCACCGGTTAGCTGGGGTATAACTATTCCCGGCGCCACAAAGTCTACTATTCAATTTTTCCTTTGGAACTAGACAAACATTCAACTTAAGCACTCAAACTATTCACTTCTCAGCCCAGCACTTGCTCAAAACTCATAGGAAACACTAATAAACCTTAGCACTAGACCCCCAATACTGTAGAGAAGGACAAGGCTCTCCATTCGACCTTACCAGTCAATCAGTAAAACAGTTCACTGTACCTATCCAGGCATGTCCAAAGGGCAGTTTCAGGTGTACTATCTGGTCCAACTGGTGAATCTGGGCATTTTTAGGCAATGTTACAACTGCCTCATGTACACAGACAACCCTCTCCTTCTACCACCAAACACTAATACATGCGAGAGATGCAGTTATGCAGCCAAACTGGAGGCTAAGCTCTCTCAATCCAAGACTGGACCAGGCAGTCAAGAGGAGAAGGGAATTACTTGCATCACACCACCAGTCTCACATAGACCTATGAAACCAGCACCATCAAAAAACACACATAAATACACAAAAACATACTTGGAGGCCCTAAATAAAAATCTGCAAAAGATACCTCCAAAGCAGACCTCCAAGCAACCTCCACCCCCCCAACACATACCATGAAACACATACTTCACAAAACCAGTGTGCCACGCAATCACAGCCCTTAAGGCAAAATAACATACCCAATACACTAGTAATAGGTGACTCTATAGTCAGGCACACTGACGTCCCACTCACTAGGCTGAACAAGGAGAAGGTTACTGTTAGCTGCATGTTGGGCGCCAGGATTCGCCACATAACACAAGCACTCAGGTCACTCCAGAACAGTACAAATATGACTCTGTCATTGTCCATGTTGGTGTGAATGACCTGAGCTGTACCTCCCTGGACTACATGAAAAGAGACTTGGAGGAGCTCTCTGATCATGTAGCCCAGGCTGGTATGACCCTGACCCTGAGTAGCATCCCTGCCCTCACCAAGAATGATACCACGGTATAAAGAAAAAAATTATCAATTTCAACAATTGGCTAAGCTTCTGGTGTCATTCAAAGGGGATCCAGTGTCTGTCAGCCTGGGATGAAATGCTCGACAAGCCACACTGCTTCGCTAGAGATGGCTTGCACCTGTCACACTTAGGCTTTCGAATACCAGCCAAGGCTCTTGCCACCCCCATAGTGGCTATTTTAGGCAAGGCTCAAAAGACAAACCCACCCCTGTAAGTAGCACAAGTAATAAAAAACTGTCTAAACCTCAAAATGCATACACTTGAGGCACTCCTCAGTATGGAGAAAATCGATATATGTGCAGTAACAGAAACCTGGTTTAAGGCACTAGAGAGCACCCCAGCACTACCAGGCTACAACTCATACCATACATTTCGGCCACAAAACCTGGACCGAAATACAAAAGGCGGGGGCGTATCCATATTCAGCAAGGATACCCACACCTCCAGGTTAGTGGCACAGCATGATGCTTCAGAGATCATCCATGTGCAAATAACAACAGGCAAAACTGCAATCCAAATGGTAGCTTGCTACAGATCACCCACCATGTCCCAGGACCCCCATTCTGCATTTCTGGAAACACTGGGAATCATAAAGGTCCTTCCAAACACCCTGATATTGGGTGATTTCAATTACCCAAACATTAATTGGGAGAACTACTCAAGTACTAACTAAGAATTTATAAACTCTAATGCCCTGGATCAACTGGTCAACATGCCCACCAGAGGTGACAACATATTGGACCTGGTCATCACCAACATGGGCAATCAGTATTCCACACCGGAGGTCAATCCCTCACTGGTTAGATCTGACCATAAACTAATCACTCTGGATATCCACATTCTGTCCCCAACCCTGTTCAAAGAAACCACCGTGAAAAACTTTTTGAAAGCAAACTTCACTTTACTTAAAACTGAGATGGAAAGTTTCAAAGCCCCCATGCTAAAGAATAACACTGTTCAAGCTGCAAAATCCTTTACTAATGCACTCTACAGGCACCTACAAGAATGCATGGATCATGCTATCCCAAGCAAAACCAAGACTCACTCCTCCAAGTAAAGGAAACCAGTCTGGTGGACCACTGCCATAAACAAGCTGTACAATAGAAGGAGGAAACTAGTACAAAAAAGAGTAAAATCCCAAGAAGGGACAACATCCCTGATCAGTATCAGCAAGAAACTATGATCCCTCATAAAATCATCCAAGGCTAGCTTCGATAGAAAAATTGCTAAGGACTCCAAAGGTAACCACAAGGCATTCTTTAGCTATGTCAAGAATCAAAAGTGGCAATTCTCAGATCTGCTCAGAGTTAGTGCAGAATGGCACAAAATACACTGAACCGACAGATATTGCCAACATCCTGGCAGACAGGTTCAGTGCAAACTTTACCCCCCTCTCACCCCCGAAAGGGCCCATAACCATACCAGAAGAATGTAGTGCCCCTGAAATCACAGACAGTTTAAAACAGCCCTCTCCAAAATCAAAAACACAGCATCAATGGGACCGGACGGTGTCTCAGGCTGCGTACTACATGAGCTCAGAGATGAACTAACCCCTCACCTAAACACGCTGTTCAAACTCAGCCTCTCCACAGGCTATGTGCCCATAGAGTGGTGCACAGCAACGGTTATTCTGCTCCACAAAGGTGGAGCCACAACAGACCCCAGGAACTATCACCCTATAAGCCTGACTAGCTTGGTCTGCAAGGCTATGGAGCGCATCATCATTGATCTCATTAACAGAGACATTGGGAACCTACAAACACTGGACCCTACCCAGTTCAGCTTTGTTAAGGGCAGATCATGCCTCCTAAACCTGGTGGACTTTTTTGAAAGAGTTACCAAGGCTATAGACTAGAGAAATGTGGTCCACACTGCCTACCTAGACCTCGCAAAGGCCTTCGACACCATTCCCCATTCAGGTATTATAGACAAGCTCACCAGCCTGAACATAAACCCCTATGTCACGAGATGGGTTGCCAACCGGCTCATGGACAGAACCCACATGGTAAGAGTTGCAGGAGCTAGGTCTGACTCTAAACCAATTACAAGTGGCATTTCCCAGGGCTCAGTCCTAGGACCCCTTCTGTTCGGTATATACTTCTCAGAGGTACAGGCAAGCACAGGAGGACTATGGCTGACCAAGTTTGCAGACGACTGCAAACTAGGGGTTATAATTGACTCTCTGGCTGACACAGACATCCTCCAAAAAGGTTTCACTGAGACAGATACCTGGTGTCAATACCATGGCCTCAAGCTAAATGCCAAAAAGTGCATAGTCATCCCCTTAGGAAAAAACATAGTACCCACAAACTACCGCATAGGTGGTAGTGCCCTAAATACGGAAGACGTAATAAGGGATCTGAGGACCCAAGTTGATAGTAACCTCTCCTTTAATAGTCATATTGCCAAAGTGGTTAGAAAATCCTTCTATGTGGCCCACTTAATCACAAAAGAGTTTGCATCCAGATCAAAGAAGGTCATTGTGCCCCTCTACGCATCACTCATCAGACCCATCATAGAGTAATCGCCCCATTTGGGATGTACCTTACAAGACACCTGCGACAGCTGGAAAGACCACAGAAGTACCTCACCAAGTGGATCACTGGCCTCAACTAGATGCAGTATGCAGCTCGACTGAAGAAACTCCAGCTGTACTCGGTTGCATACTGCCTACTCAGAGGTGATCTCTGCCTGACATACAAGGCCATGTCCAACCCAGAATTGATGGGCATGCTCCACCTAAAGAAAACCATATCCCCTTGAGCCACACGCTCTAGGGATCTAAACCTCACAATAACAATAAATAGGATGTGCTGGAGGGACAGATTCCTGTCCGAGAGACTTCCCATGCTCTGGAACAGGATTCTAGTCTACATTAGGCAGAGCTCCTCAATAACCCTCTTCAAGAGAAACCTTGACGAGTGGATGGGAAACAGAAAGTATACCCCGGGGATCACTTCCATGTCTCTGCTGGACAGAGGCACAGGGAACTAATCTAAGGGGCTGCAAAAGCCAACACTTTCCAGCTAGGCTTATAAATGCCTTTGGGCAGATAGCCTACTACCTATCTATAAACCTATGAACCTATGCAAGTCTGGGAGACAGCTCCCTCTCTGGTTTTGCACATCATGACACAATACTTCCCACGGGATTCATGAAGCTCGGCACAAGGACGGTTTTAGCCTTGCACATAGCTTGCGGCATATAGATGGCGCAGCAGCACCATATGCATATTAATGAGGGCGCACTGCTGCACCGTCCATGTGCACAGGAAACGTGCATGAGTGCAGGGGGCGTATTTAAGCACTGCACGGAGGTGTGAACATGTCCACTACAGTCGCGCAACTTAAAATGATGACTAGTACAGCCTGCCTCTAATAGTAATCAATCCTGTCAGTGTCCGTGGATACCGAAATGTATGCAAATCATACAAGAGAACTCTGCGAACACCAAAATAAAATCACAGGAGTAAACACACAAGCACGTAGCTGAACGTTGAGCCTCCGTCCCTAGAATTATCACATTTAAAACCCTGTGTCCGTATTTCATTGTTGTGTTGATTTTTATACCAAGTGGAAGCGAAAAGCAGCGTGTTTGCATGCCGCTGCCCTTTGCTAAGCCTAGCCCAATGGTCAGAGCTTTCACTTAATATCTGCCCATCCATGGTCCGAGTCGTCCTTGTCTGGACGGCCCAAAAATGAATGGGTATAACCTGGGTCAATCTACCATGTCACGAAAGATAAGTATTTGCATGTACCTGTGCATGAAGTACAGCATGTGGAAGACCAGATATGCTAGGGTTGGCCTTACAACCATAATGGTATCAGAGATATATAGAGTAGGCAATGTGTACTGCTGTCTGTGCCATGGGCCAACAACCAGAGAAGGGATGGATGGCGTGTATGTGGATTTTAGCGGGGGTGATGGGTAATGTAATAATTCACCAAGGGGAGACTGGGTCAGATGTACAATAGGTGAAACGGAGGTGTACGAGGGAGAAGTGGAAGAATCCAAAAGGAAACTAAAAAACATACAGTCACATCCCCAATACACCCTGTCAGGTCATATTGCAGAACACAATCCCACAAACATATGAACATTAAAATGTACGATACACATCTACAGAAACAGTACTGGCTCACACCACATAATGGTTTGGCCTGAACTGAGCCATCCAACCCCTACACACCTGAATACATAATTGAATACCCATTGTCCCCTCCACAGCACACCCCCTCCCCTTGCTGAACGTCCACCAAAACCACCCATACTTGGGCTGCTAGCTTGGGCCAGCCAATATCTGCACATAGTGTGCCCTACCCACATCTAGTAGGCAGTCTCAGGCCTGCAAACTAGGTATCCCATGCATGTATAACCCTCCCTCATTTTCATATAACCAAAAGAATGGAGGTCAGTGGCGTACACAATTTTTGGACATCCCTCATGGGATGTGTCTGTTCTCAAGATTAAATTTGGTGGCACAACACGATTTCCACCCCCATTGACATCCGGACACAAGTCGGATTAGCAGTGCTTGTCCACAACCCTGCTCAGCCTCCACCCGATCCTGCAGAACCTATGACCCGGGATTAAACACCTGACCGTGATGCACATCACCCCATGTGCATTATCGAGAATATATACCTTTCACATGTTCCCAAGAAGCTTCCCCATAGCCATCTTCCAAATAGTACACTTCCACAAATTATATACTCTGTCCAGGTTCCACGTCGTAATGATGCACACAACCCCTGTATACAAATGGTACAGGTCCCTCCCGGATGCGGGTGTTCATATACATGGCCATGTATAACCCCAGATATGTAGTCATATATCTATAAATGTACATACTTATATTCGCATAGCTACACATCACACATATATGCATATAAGTAGTTGCCAAGTATGTGTCCTATTCATAAATATGTATACTTGCAAATGTATACATATGTCTCTCAGAAACATATGAACATTAACATGTACTATACATATGTACACTAACCGACTGTCACATTTGTTGCCAGTAGTGTGGAATGCCTGTAGTAAAGTCATATATCCTAACTACCATCCATGCAGAATGTATCACGGATGGTTTAGTGGTCAAACCAGTGACTATGATGTTTCTGTTCCTGGGTCCAAGCCATGCAAGGGCTGCTAATTTTATATGATGCCCAGAATAATGGCTGTCGGATGTAGGGTGATTAAGGCAAGCGGGTATGCGTGGTGGTAAGCGGCGGTCCTTCAACAGTATGAGAAATGTAAATAAGTATATAGTTGTATATGCATGTGTATGTACAGACAGATATATATGTATATATATATATATATATATATATATATATATGTACATATATATATATATATATATATATATATATATGTGTGTACATATATATATATATATATATGTGTGTGTACATATATATATATATATATATATATATATGTGTACATATATATCTATATATATATATATATATATATATATATATATATATATATATATATATATGTATGTATATTTATCCATGAAGAACGAACATGGTCACAGTAAAGCATTCATAACTAATGTGAAGGAAAACAGCAGCGGAACCCCTGTATTGTTTAGTGCTGCCATATCAAGCTGGCCAGAGGTGAGCAAACCTCCTGCATCTCCAACCACAGGTAGGATGCTAACAGTGGGACTATCTTTGTCCACGTGCTAATTCTGACTTTCAAACAGGTACAGGGCAGTTCCCATCTCCAGTTGGATGAACCAAAAACTGGAAGACTATTTGAACACCCTGACCATTATATGAACGTATGTTCCAGGACTGTAAGCTTGGGACGTCTGAATATACTTGGAGTGAGCCAACATACGGGACGTGTCTAGAGCAGTAGGGTGTGGAGTTTTTCCAACTGGAGAAAGGATGACTGCTGTGTAAGTGTTGCGGCATGTGTTCGGGTAACTATGAACCATGGGTGTGCATGCAAATGAAGCAACACAGCAATAGTGTAGTGGTTAGAGCATCCACCTAAAGAGCAGACATTACCGGTTCGACTGCAGCACACACCATTTACGATGCAGAATCCGTATATGAGCATATTCTGACATTTTATGCTGCATAACGATATAACAGCATTGAAATGTGATTTGAAGTGATGTATCACAGTAAGAATGGAGAAGGTATTTGCGTAACGGGAAGCAGCAGTTAAACATAGCGAAATGGAAAACCGCTGCTGAAAAGTGTTGTACTCACCCTTTGTCCAATGGCCCTTGTACTGCCAGCAACACAATAAACCGCCTCAGCAAGGCTCGACA
Source organism: Protopterus annectens (assembly GCF_019279795.1). Lineage (NCBI taxonomy): Eukaryota > Metazoa > Chordata > Ceratodontiformes > Protopteridae > Protopterus > Protopterus annectens. The sequence continues at coordinate 698,363,602 of NC_056726.1, read as the reverse complement.
CCAGGACCCTACACACCACAACCAATGTGATTTATCACTAAGCTACGGCAGTTATACTTAACTCTGATGTTATTACAAACATAGCAGACAGCACAGTCATTCAACAGTATGATCAAAGTAAATAATCATGTAGATGTATATGCATGTGTACGTATATGTATATGTGTATATATATATATATATATATATATATATATATATATATATATATATATATCTGTAAAGAACGAACATGGTCACAATAAAGCATTCATAATGAACGCGAAGAAAACAGCAGCGGAACTCCCGTATTATTTAGTGCTGTCATATCAAGCTGGCCAGAGGTGAGCAAACCCCCTGCATCTCCAATCACAGGTAGGATGCTAACAGTGGGACTAACTTTGTCCACGTGTTAAGTCTGACTTTGAAACAGGCACAGGGCAGTCCCAGTCCCCAGTCGGATGAGCCAAAAACCGGAAGACTATTTGAACACCCTGACCATTATATGGACGTATGTTCCAGGACTATAAGCTTGAGATGTCTGAATATACTTGGAGTGAGTCAACATGCAGGACATGTCTACAGTGGTTGGGAGTGGTGAATGTGTAGTGGTGTGGTTTTTCCAACTGGAGAATGGATGACTGCTGTGTTAGTGAAGTGTTGAGGCGTGTGTTCAGGTAACTATGAACCATGGGAATACATCAAAGTGAAGCAGCACACTAATAATGTAGTGGTTAGAGCATCCGCCTATTGAACAGGCGTTCACGGTTCAAGTTCAACTATAGCCCATATCATTTTCCATGTGGAACGAATGTCGTTCTGCTGCAAAACCGACATAACATGTAAAAGTGAACTTGAGTATCGCATGGGACTTTTAACCAAATCCATTCAATCAAAGTGGTACTGTCATAATGAATAAGGCACAGGTAAGCACAAATAAGCAGCAGTAAACATATATAAAATCTGAGTGCGCTTGCACGGGTGTAAGCAGTGCCCAGCATAGGAAATGTACATAAGTAGGTACAGATGTAATATCTACACATAGATATATCTATATATCTATATATATATATATATATATATATATATATATATATATATATATATCTATATATATATGTATGGTCGACAGTTCATATGATCGACACTCATTTGGTTGACAGTTCATTTGGTCGACAAGCAGATTGTTTGTTGTGCGACCTTGGAGTTGATATATATAGTTAGGGGGTGTGGGGGCAAAGCCCCCCACCTAAAATGCTTGTCGATCAAATGAACTGTCGATCAAATGAACTGTCGACCATATGAACTGTCGACCATGTCAGGTAGACCTCTATATATATATATATATATATATATATATATATATATATATATATATATATATTTATACACACACACACACACACACACATATGTATATAGATATATATATATATATATATATATATATATATATATATATATATATATGAAGAATGAATGTCATAACAATAAAGCATAGAAATGGATTGAGAAGGGAATCAACAGCAACTATAGTATTATATAGTGCTGTCAGCATATGTCATATTAAGCTGGCCATGAGTGAGCAAAGCACTGCTACTCACACCACAGGCAGGGTTTTACCAGTGGGAGTAACATTGTTGATCAGCTAAGTCTACTTTACAAACAATCAGAGGGTAGTCCCCAGTGGGACTACCAAAAATTGACAGCATATTTGGATCTCCGTGCATTACACAAACAAGGGTAGGTATGTTCAAGGACTAAATGGTGGGAGAGCATGATAATACATGTGTTGGGACAACATACATGTAGGGCCCCTAATGCATGGAGTAGGGCAATGTGTGGAGGTGTGTCATGGCTGTGAAAGCAACTGGATATATGTAGAAGTACATTCCCTGTAACATATCCATTCCATTTGCAGACATAAACACATGAATGTGCCCTTACAAACCTCAACAGTAGATAGAATAATAGGTACTACATAAGAGGGAAAGGACAAAATTGCTA